>NC_043001.1:87423311-87450811 GCF_006345805.1 Octopus sinensis | reverse complement strand
CCACCAGCATGGCCTTGGTGTTCCTGGCAGAGCTCTTGGTGTCTTTCTTAACTGTGCCCCACACAAAGTAATCCATGAGATTACATTGGGATAATTAGGAAACTAGAAATTGGGGCTGGTGAAGTTGTAGAAATTCTCCAAAAACCACTTCTGACTGTCTCTAGAGGTCTGGCAAGGAGCCAAATCCTGCTGCTATACATATGGCCTTCCAGCAGCAATCCTCTCCAGTCATGGTTTGACCAATTTCCAGCAGCTTCACAGTTGTCTGAATTGAGCCTAAGGCCCTGTTCAAAGATGTGGAGTGGCATGACACCACCCTCATGGAAATACACCCAAAGACCATCACAATTTGGGGTAATTTGATTTTCATGACACATGAGGTGAGCCACCTGTTTTTTTAATTTTCTTTTGTGCAAGTGGTCCGAATAGAAGAACTTTTCATCTGAGAAGAACCAGATCATCTGCAGCTCAACAGGATGCCTCAGCTTATTCAAAAGGTTCTTTGCTTTCCTTGCCTTTGGCTGTCAAAATTTGTATCTTGCAGCTCTTGTGTGAGTGGTAGCAAAGGTCTCATTCAGCACCAGTTTCATGGTGGTGACTCCAACACCCATCTCTTTTATCAAAGCTCAGATTCCTTTGCTCAGATCTTCCATCACCTTGTCTTGCAGTTCTTAGATGAATTCCAGCATACTGATGCAGCCAAAACACCTGTTGTGGCCCTGCAGTCTGCAGCTTTGTACTCTCCATTGCAGCTCAGTGGTGGCTTATAGATAAAATTAGTGGGGGTGCTGGTTCAGAAAATTTTTGGCCATTGTTTTAATATTGTGTAAAAGGAAACAAACATATAAAAAGAAAATCTATACATAAACTTGATTGTTTTAGCCACTGCCGGGTAGTGTGTTTAATTTGTTCACTGAACGCCACCGCAAATTCCCCCTTGTTTTTCAAAAATTCCACCGAAGTCACAAAATAAAGAGGGGAAATGTGCCCTATTTTTCAAATCCTGGTACCAACACTGAAGCTGGAAATAGAATAATAATCTAATTCTACACTTTATCACATTCAAGAATATAAACATGTTTTTAAGCACAACACAGAGTCAAAAAGAAATACTACCTTTCACCTGGCATTGTCGTTCGTGCAGTGCTCTCTCTCACTAATGTGAAGCTTCTTATCTCGGACATGTGAGCATGCACACAACAGCCAAACACCTCATTGCTGGGACTGTGAAGCACATGGTTCTATACAAGGAATTTTGAATTTTTTTTCATAAACTAGGGGATGGCTACTGTCATTAAGCTTAATGATTATATAATGTACAAGTATAAAGATGGAATTAATGAAAAAAGGACTCATTATATTAAATGTTATCGATAATAGCAAGTGGAAATAGGGGGTGCTGCAGTTCCTATACACAAGCCACCACTGTTGCAGCTGTCCATGCCATGTCTTACAGCCTTTACAGTGTTCACAGAGCATTGAGCAGCAATCATAATATCAGCATTTTGATACCCAGTGCAAATCATTGAGATAAAAGTAACTCTTTTCCAATATTCTGATAGCTTCCAGTACCCCCCATGTCAACCAACTTTTTCTCAACTACAACTTTAATCTTTATGCTCTCCAATGTTGTTGACTGTTCACCAACATATCAAGTTGTTCCTAAATAAAGGAGGTATGAAAAAAATCATTAAATGTCACCCAAACACCCTGGATATATGTATGTGTCTATATATATATATATATATATATACATATATATACATATATATATAGAGAGAGAGAGACACTGTTAATCAAAGAGTTAACTTCATTAATCAGTTAACCAAAAAGCTAACTTCGTTAATCGTTAAACAGTTAATTTTTTGAAAATGTAACAGAAGTTAACATTAACGTTTAGTGATAAAAGATATAACTACAGTTTAATACCCCACTGAATTTGTTGCTTTATAACTTCCAAACAAATGGATACTTTTAAACAAAACTTTCACCAAATAATCACTTATATCCTGTAGATTAAGTGCATGTAAAGATTAGTTGAAAAAAATTTTCTGAGGGGTTGACAAGAGGAGTTTCAGAAAATAAGTTGAGATTTTTTCGTTTTGATGGGGATTTTTTCCAATGTTTTTCACGAAAAAAGAGAAATAGTTTTGAAAATTAATTTTTTTTCATTCCCACCATCCCCTCACCACCTCAGTTCAAAACGATTTTGGCTGTTTTTTTTTAGTGAGTCCCAAAAGCCCATAATTTTTTCTAATAAGAATGTTCTAAGCATTGTAGATTACAATATCAAGATTCTGGAAAACCAATTTTATTTATTTATGGAAAGGTATGAGATTGAACTTTTTAAGGTTCCACCAGACATTTCTGTAATTTTATAGATTTTACTTTTTACAAAATTCATGTTTAAAAGTCAAGCATAATTTTGAAGAACCATGATATTATATGTTTAAAACATAAATAAATCAAAACAGAAATTATACAAGAATGGAGTGATTCTCTCCACCACCACCAGAGACAATGCAGGGCTGTGAAGATTTCTTTTGTCTTACAGGGTACATGGCAACTTTAAGTGGCTGGTCAAAGAGCGGTGATGTAAAGGGAATAGAACTCTTTAATCTAGTCTTGTTAAAGATATGACAACCTCTCAAGTGTTTATAAAATTCCCCCACTACACTCTGTAAAGTAGTTGGTGCTAGGAGCGGCATCAGGTTGTAGAAACCATGCTAAAAGAAAGGGCACAAGCGAAACATGGTATTAGTCATGTTTAAGGGGGCTGCAGCTCTGAGTAAAAACTGACTTGAATGTAACAACTTGTCCAGTTGAAATAAAATGAGTCCATTCCATGTTTGTATATGCATTATGTAATGCACACTGGTGTTTTAATCTAAGGCTGTTTCAAGTGTATATATCAATTTAATTCTGGTTAGCTTTCAAACATACAGTAAATAATTTTGCTTTTGAAATATTGGACTTGGAGTACATCACATAATGCTATAGATGATGACATGTAAATATTGGGTTGAAAATCCCTTTTGGATAGAAATACATTAAATCATTACCTACAGAGCTATAGCTCTGTGCGATATGCTATGAATCAAATTTTCCAAAAAAGAATTATTTCACATTCTCTTGAAAACTAATAAAATTCTTATTCATCATCATCATCATCACAATCACCCCATCATCATCATTTAATGTCTGCCTTCCATGCTAGCATGGGTGGGATGGTTTCACAAGAGCTGGCCAAGCAGAAGCCTGCACCAGACTTCTGTGACTGTTTTGGCAGGGTTTTTACAGCTGGATGCCCTTTCTAACACCAACCACTTAGCAGAGTGGACTTAGTGCTTTTTATGTGGCACAAGCACAGGTGAGGTCAGTTTTGGCAAGGTTTTTACAGCTGGATGCCCTTCCAAACACCAACCACTTTACAGCGTGGACTAAGTGCTTTTAAGTGGCATTTGCACTGACAGGGTCACCAAGTACTTGCAAGACAAAAAAAAAAAAAAGAAAAAACTTTCAATAGGGGAAGGAACATTGGAGGAGGTGATCATGTGTTGAATGATGAAAGGTTATAGTGAGACAGACAGACAGAAACAGGTGTCTTGGTGTAGAGGAAGTACAAGGTTACCCGGCTGGAGAGAGAGATCAGGAACGAAAACAGAAACAGGTGCACTACCAGAAATGAAATATATGGTCACCCAACCTGAGGGAAGTGCAAGAGAAGGTGAGAGAGAGAGAGAGAGCAGGGTAAAGATGGCGGCAAAGTGATGGGTATACTCACAAGGGATGGGGATCAGAATACAAATGGGATGGTTGAGTAAAGGAAGAAGGATATTTATTACGTCCACAAAATTAGAAAATGTTTTGTTCATCAATTTCTATATCAGAACAAGCATTTTTGGCTTGACTTAAAATGTCTAAGGTGGTTGTGACTGTTGAAACCAAATCAGGTCAAAACACTGTTTCTGGTGATTCACTGGTGTTTCGAGCAAAGTCCTATGTTTTTAACACAAAAGTCTCTTTGACTTTTTATACATTGATATTTTCTCTGAGATAAAATATTACAGCTTAGTACTGTTACATATATATACACAAATTATAATGTTATACACTGTGCTAGTGCAATGTAAAACAATACTGGTGCTAGTGCCACATAAAAAGCACCCAGTACACTCTGTAAAGTAGTCAGTATTAGGGAGATCATCCAGCCATAGAAACCAAGCCAAAACTCACTAAGGGACTTAGTGTGGCTCCTGGCCTTGCCATCTTCTGTCAAACCACCCAACCCATGCCAGCATAGAAAATGGATGTTAAATGATGATGATAATGATGACAATGGTATTTAAGTTAATAATGTGTGTATTAAGTGTGTATATTAATTTAATTCTATCCTGTCTAGTTTTTACACATATCAGTAAATGTTTTGGTAACCAATTCCTATTTTGGGACAAGCATTTTTTGGCTTGGTTCACAATGTCTAAGGTAATTTGTCACTGAAGAGACAAAAATCAGGTCAAAATGGTGACCCACCAGCATTCTGAAGGAAGTTCTGCATCTTAAACACAAAACCGTCTTTGAGATGTCTCTGCAAGGTAACATAATGCAGCCAGTGCTGTTCCATGCTTGTATACACATGAATATTATATAAACTACATCTGGTACTCTCTTTTTCTCTTTTACTTGTTTCAGTCATTTGACTGTGTCCATGCTGGAGCACTGCCTTTAGTAGAGCAAATCGATCCGAGGACTTATTCTTTGTAAGCTTAGTACTTATTCTATTGACCTCTTTTGCTGAACCACTAAATTACAGGTACGTAAATAGACCAGCGTCAGTTGTGAAGCGATGTTGGGGGGACACAAGCATACACACACACACATACACACAAGCACACACACACACACACACGTATATGTATATATATATGTATATATATATATATATATATATATATATATATATATATATATATATTATATATATATATATATATATATATATACATATATACGATGGGCTTCTCTCAGTTCCCGTCTACCAAATCCACTCACAAGGCTTTGGTCAGCCCGAGGCTATAGTAGAAGACACTTGCCCAAGGTGCCACGTAGTGGGACTGAACTCGGAACCATGTGGTTGGTAAGCAAGCTACTTACCACACAGTCATTCCTGTGCCTGGTAGTGGAGCTCTACTTCGAAAGTCCCAAGGTTTTGAGAAGTGTGGAACTACCTTTCAGCTACTTTTGTTCCTAGGTCTCCTCTGACCAATAGCAGTCCCAAATATGGGTTAATTAGCATGTTATGGAAGGAACTCCGAGCAAAACCCATGCTGGAAAAGGAAAAGATTGGAAGAGTAAAGATACTTAACAACTTGGGAAAGTAGCAACATGACATGTTGTTTTGAAACAAAGGTCAGTTTTGACACTGTCATCATTTTTCATGTTTATTATCTTGCTGACATGATCAGAGTCCGTTTTAACCATGCAGTCTTTTTTATTCTTATTGAAACAAAAATTGTTGAGCAACTTCAGATTAATGAATCTATTATTCTGGTCTCCAATGTGTTTGAGGAGATATTCTAAGATTAATCATAAGATATTGTTAAGGGAGTGAAATTATTTATCAAAACCTGGACCGTTAAAAACTTAGTTTGTCGAAAGAATCAGACATTTTTTTTTTTTTTTACAATTCATGAGAATCTTCTGTTTACCTAACACTTCCTTATTTCATTGCACCAAAAAACATCAGCAATACATAAAATCAAGGTTTTAATATCTATTTCTTTATTACCCACAAGGGGCT
The DNA here is from genome assembly GCF_006345805.1 of Octopus sinensis. Lineage (NCBI taxonomy): Eukaryota > Metazoa > Mollusca > Cephalopoda > Octopoda > Octopodidae > Octopus > Octopus sinensis. The sequence goes on along the minus strand of NC_043001.1, from coordinate 87,445,011 downwards.
AAACACAGAGGGGACAAACAAGGACGGACATAGGTATTAAGTCGATTACATCGACCCCAGTGCGTAACTGGTACTTAATTTATCGACCTCGAAAGGATGAAAGGCAAAGTCGACCTCGGCGGAATTTGAACTCACAACGTAATGCAGACGAAATACCGCTAAGCATTTCGCCCGGCGTGCTAACGTTTCTGCCAGCTCGCCGCCTTAGGTTTTAATATCATGGGATTTTTATGAATTGAAAGCCATTATGATCTCGAAAGTCTAACAGAATATCAATCAGAGCAATAAACCAAAGACCACTGCTTTAAATGGTAAAAAAAGAAAAAAAAAACTGTCTCACCTGCAATTCTCGCTGACTGGATAAGGGAGATAACGCAAAGTATATTGATGATAGTTATTCCCCCTTAAACACGTATACACACGTTTATTTCATTTCTTATATAGAGCGTTGCCACTGGCAACAGTGAAGAATTTTACCGGTTGCAGAGTTACAATTTATTTTAGAGTTGTTGACACCACTTGATGACAATGTCTTTCTCTACAAATACAAGGCTAAGTCCATCGGAAGCTGAAATGTTTGTAGATTCTCTAAAGGTGTTTGATGTTGCCAGTGTTGGCAGTCCTGAGTAAGTATAACAAGCTCCGTGTATGTCCCATCCATACTATTTTACGTACAGTTGTCGTTGATGTGGGATAGGTTAGATGTGAATAAAGCTTTTATTTTTCAAATTTCCTATGTAGATCAAACACACATATCATTCGGGACGTAGCTGGGAGCAAATAATAATAATAATCGTTGGACTTAAGAACTCGGTAAAAAATATATACTTATATACATAAGGTAGTTGTCTAATTAGAACGAAAAGTAGTCAAGAGAATAAAATAATGAACAAATAATCTATCTTGATGCAGACAGGGCATTGTGGCTTTGTAACTTGCTTTACAACCACAAGCCTCTGGGTTCGATCTCATTACGCGGTAAGTGCCTTCTATTACATCCTTGTGTCCAGGATGTAACTGCGAAATTAAATTTCATGGTTGTTCTTGTAATGATACTAAATAACTTCCAAACTGAACAGATCCTCCAAACAAGGGACAAATAGAGTTGATATTTTCTGCTAGTTACGTTGCCTTTATAAACATGACATATCTCAAAAGAAAATTGTTTCAAGCACAACATTCCTCAGCAAACGATATACTGGTATTGCTTTCCGCAGTGAAATGGTTAAAAAACGTAGTGAGCGGAATTTAGTAGAGAGAAACTCTTTAAAAGTGTTATATTATAACTAATAACCCAAACTGGGATCCACATTTTGACATTATAATTTTTTTTTGGCGTGTCTGTGGGAGTCATACTGCCTTAACATCTAACACACACACATCGTTCAATTTCCACTCATTTAAATTGAACTGGCGAGTGTGTTAGATATTAAGGCAGTATGACTCCCTAGATACAACAAAATTTGTTTCAACACACGAATTCACATAAAGAATCTTGCAAACCAGATACAAAAACGAAGTGTTTTTTTTTGTAAATAGTTTATCACCATAGTAACAAAAAAGTAGTGTACTACTTACACGGAGAAACTCTTTCAACTATAAGTTATATTTTAAAGCATTTTTAAAATTTGAACTCTGCTATTATATGATAATTTATATAAATATATAAAAAAATATTAAAATATCTTGAAATACTAAAGAGTAAAATTATTCAATGAACTCGCTATTGGCTTCAACCCTGGCCTCCAGACGACTTCAGAATCTCCTGCGACAGTTCTGGACAGTTTCCTTGTTAAGGTGGTGAATGCTGCCATAATCTTTGCCTTCAGTTCATCTTTGGTGTTACAGGGAGTTTGGGGAGTTTTGAGACTTTGTAAGCCTAATACTTATTCTGTTGGGTTTCTTTTGCCGAACTGCTACGTTTCAGGGACATAAACACACCGACATCGGTTGTCAAGCGATGGTGGGGTGGGGGACAAACACAAACACACACACACACACATATATACATGCACACAATGGGCTTCTTTCAGTTTCCGTCTACCAAATCCACTTACAAGGCTTTGGTCAGCCCAAGGCTATAGTAGAAGACATTTACCCAAGTTGCCATGCAGTGGGACTGAACCTGGAACCATATGGTTGGGAAGTAAGCTTCTTACCACACAGCCACACTTGTCCATTTTTTTTTTTTATATTTATGAATTCAAATCCAACATGGATTAATTTTGTCTTGCATCATTCTAGTATTGAACAAAATAAATTACAGCAATAAGTATTTAATAAAATAAAGACTTGTTGGCTGTCTTCCTGTCCTATAATTTGCAACTGATATATTTTATATTATTCTTATATATTCATGTTTGACCAATTTGGGTAGATGGACACGGCAACATGAGTATATTGAAAAACTCAACATACAAGCAATATTAAATGCTTCTGCAGAAGAAGATGAATTTGTCAAATCCTTCCTGATCTCTTATGAAAAGGTAAGCAAAAAATAGTGGCAGTATATTTTCTTTAGATATTCATATTTAGGACACATAAATTGCACCAATCCGACCGTGGCTGTTGCCAGCCTCGCCTGGCACCTGTCCGGGTGGCATGTAAAAAGCACCCACTACACTCACGGAGTGGTTGGCGTTAGGAAGGGCATCCAGCTGTAGAAACATTGCCAGATAAGACTGGAGCCTGGTGCAGCCTTCTGGCTTCCCAGATCCCTGGTCGAACCGTCCAACCCATGCTAGCATGGAGAACGGCCGTTAAACGATGATGATGATAATGATGATGATGACATATGCAGGGTAGATATGTATATATGTGTATATATTCAATATTTATATTCAAGATGTCTGTTAAAGGTGTATATTCAGGTTGTAAATTCAGGATGTATATTCAGAGTATGTTCAAGCATGAGTATCATCATCATCATCGTTTAATGTCCGCTTTCCATGCTAGCATGGGTTGGACGATTTGACTGAAGTCTGGCGAACCAGATGGCTGCACCAGACTCCAATCTGATCTGGCAGAGTTTCTACAGCTGGATGCCCTTCCTAACGCCAACCACTCCGAAAGTATAGTGGGTGCTTTTACATGCCACCAGCATGAGGACCAGTCAGATGGTACTTGCAACGGCCATGCTCAAATGGTGTTTTTTACCTGCCACCTGCACAGGAGCCAGTCCAGCGGTACTGGCAACGACCTCGCTCAAATATTTTTTCACAAGCCACTGGCATTTTTGCTAGCTACTGGCATGGAAGCCAGTCAGCTGCTCTGGCAATGATCATGCTCGGATGGTGCTCTTAGTGCTCCACTGGCACAGGTGCTCCCAAAGAGTAAAAAAATTTGAAAATGCTGACATAAATGAATAAATGAAGGAATTATAATTGATGAACATGTTGTAAGAAGGAAGACTAAATGTCTGAGATATATTATGTTTCAAAATTTTAGGAATGAAACAATTTTTATTTCATTTCACTTGGACTTGAAACATTTATTTGTAAGGGGAATAAATCTAGTTCACTTTACCACTGACACATATGTTACATTTCAGGCTCAAATATTCTTTTCTACTCTAGACACAAGGCCTGAAATTTATGGGGAGGGGACCAGTCGATTAGATTGACCCTAGTATGCAACTGATACTTAATTCATCAACCCCAAAAGGACGACAGGCAAAGTTGACCTTGGCGGAATTTGAACTCAGGATGTAAAGACAGACGACATACTGCTAAGCATTTTATCTGGCATGCTAATGTTTCTGCCAGCCCACCACCTTTCAGGCCCAAATATTTTTATGCTTAAACCAGCTAGATCTGGCCTCTCACACCTACCCACACATCATTGAAATCTTGAAGCTGTGAGATAATACATGACTAATTCAAAACAATGGGAATAAATAAGCATTACATTAGACAGAATAATTTGAATGCTAAAGGGTTAAATTCATCTTAATTAATGAACCTATTGTGTACAGTACTCAGGTGCACTACAACTCATCAGAAAAAGTTATCATAAGTGCATGATCAGTAAATAGAATATGCACACAAAGTGAACAGTGAACAAGTCGTTTAAAAACTAAAAACATAGGTGGCGGGACATCAAGTGTACTGTTGGTGAATTTCAAGAAGCATGGAAGTTTTGAAGGATGTAGTGTCCTGACAGCCAGCAACTGATGCAGGTAGTTTATTCCATGTTTCAGCAATTCTTTCAGTAAAAGTAGCCGTATTAAATTGATGTCAGTACTGAGTTTACTTTGTTAAAGATATGAACTTTGATGTTAAAGTCATGTGATTTGTGGAAACACGCGTAGTGATGTATTAAATGTCTATAAATTCTATCTTAGAATTATTATTATTATTACTATGTTTATCGTACATTATATCAGTATAACCATGATGCAACTCCCAAAATCTGACTCACTAGTCAGTGTCGTTAGATGGTAGCCGGCATAATGAAATAGGAGTTATATTTGCATACCCTCAATATTACCATAAACGAATTTAAAACATATATATATATATATATGGTTCAAATTTATATATATATATATATATGTATATATATATATATATATATGTGTATATATATCTATATATATATATAATATATATATATATATATATATATATATATATATTTGTTTTAAATTCGTTTATGGTAATATTGAGGGTATGCAAATATAACTCCTATTTCATTATGCTGGCTACCATCTAACGACACTGACTAGTGAGTCAGATTTTGGGAGTTGCATCATGGTTATACTAATATATATATATATATATATATATGGTTCAAATTTATAGAAAAAAAAAAGATGAAGATAAGTGAGGGAACAACGACCAGATGTATTAGTTTAATGCTTGGCAAGAATAGAAAAGTCTTCATTGTGTAAATATGGACATTTCTGTTATGTTGCCTTTATAAATTTCATAAATAACAAACATAATTTCATGATTTTTCCACAGTTCCCAGTTCTCATCACAGATATTTTAGTGTCAGATGTTTGGAAAGAAAAAGTTTTCTCCCAGCTGCTGGACATGGAGTTTGAACCAGAGAGCACTTTTCCACTATATATTGCAGTATGTAAAAGTTCACCATATATATCCTTACATTTCATATTGAAACCATTTTACTATTGAATTCTATTATTCATGGCTAGCTCCCATGCTGGCATGGATTGGACAGTTTGACAGATTCAAACAAGTTGGAGGACTGCATCATGCTCCAATGTCTTCATTAGCATGGTTCTGTTGATTAGGATAGACTCTTTCGAAGAATGAGAAGAGATTAACAAGGATGGAAGCAAGCTGTGGAGCACACTGTTAGAAAGTAATAAGAATGGAAACTGTTGGTAGCTGTTACTTTGTTGGACTAGTGCAATAATATTGCTTGTGGTTGTGTGGTAAAAGGCTTGCTTCCCAACCACATGTTTCTGGGTTCAGTCTCACTGTGTGGAATCTTGGCCAAGTGTCTTCTACTATAGTCTCGGACCAACCAAAGCCTTGTTAGTAGATTTGGTAGCCAGAAATTGAAAGAAGACTGTCATATATATATATATATATATATATATATATATATATATCTATATATATATATATATATATATATATATATATATATATATATATATATATATATATATATATATATATATATATATATATATATATATATATCATCATATCATCATCATCATCATTTAACATCTGCTTTCCATGCTGGTATGGGTTGGATGGTTTAACTGAAAACTGGTAGGTCAGGTGGGCTGCACCAGGTTCTGATCTGATTTGGCAAGGCTTTTATGGTTGGATGCCCTCCCTAACACCAACCATTCCAAGAGTGTAGTTGGTGCTTTTTATGTGCCACCAGTATGGATGCCATGACTATGGTCTCACTTGATTTGACAGGTCTACACAAGCATGGTGTATCACCAAAGATCTTAGTCAACTGTCACTGCCTCCATGAGGCCCAATGCTCAAACAATGCTTTTTATGTGCCACTGGCATGGGTGACAGTTAGATAGCACTAGTATCAGTCATGACTATGATTTCACTTGGTTCAACAGGTTTTCACAAGAATAGCATACCGCCCAACGATTGAAGGGTGCTTTTAACAGGCCAGTTATGTGACACTGGCATTGACCGTGACTATGATCTCATTTGGCTTGATGAAGGTACCTTCATGAGGCCCAATACTTGAACAGTGCTTTTTATGTGCCACTGGCATGGGTGCCAATCAGATAGCACTGGCATTGGCCATGACTATGATTTCACTTGGTTTGACAGGTCTTCACAAGCACAGCACATCGCCCGACTGAAGGTTGCTTTTAACGGGCCAGTTGTGTGACACTGGCATCAGCCATAGCTACGATCTCACTTGGCTTGACGCGTCTTCTCAAGCATGGCATATCTCCAAAGGTCTCAGTCACTTGTCTTATATATATATATATATGTATGTATGTATGTATATACTTATGTGTGTGTCTGTGTTTGTTCCTCCATGACAACTGGTGTTGATGTGTTTATGTCCCTGTATCTTTGTGGTTTGGTAAAAGAGATTGACAGAGTAAGTCCTAACCTTAAAAATTAAGTCCTGCGGTCGATTTGTTTAAGACCCTTCAAGGTGGTGCTACAGGATGGCCACAGTCAAATTATTGAAACAAGTAAAAGAATAAAGGAATATATATTAATATATATATTGGAGGTGCAATGGCCCAGTGGTTAGGGCAGCGGACTCGTGGTCGTAGGATCGCGGTTTCGATTCCCAGACCAGGCGTTGTGAGTGTTTATTGAGCGAAAACACCTAAAAGCTCCACGAGGCTCCGGCAGGGGGTGGTGATCCCTGCTGTACTCTTTCACCACTCTTTCTCCCACTCTTTCTTCTGTTGGCCTGCTCGCTTAGCCAGCGGGGTGGCGTCATTCAAAGGCTAAAACAATGCGAACGCATTGTGACCAGCGATGTGTAACAACATCTGATGGTCTGGTCGGTCACGTGATCACATGATATTAATATATTAGTATAATGCCATGTTACTGTATCTCAGTCATCATCATCCTCATTACCACCACCACCACCACCATTATTATCATCTTCATCATTATCATTTGATGGCTAGCTCCCATGCTGGCATGGATTGGACAGTCTGACAAAGTCTAACAAGTTGGAGGACTGCATCATTCTCCAATGTCTTCATTAGCATGGTTCCAATGGGTGGATATCATTCCTAATGTCAACTACTTTACAGAGGGTACCAAGAGCTTTTTTTTTTCTTGGCACCAGTAAACCTTATATTTCCACATACTATTGTAAACATATATTTCCACTCTACACTTCCACACAGCTCTACCATGAAGCTACTGTTATCAACCTTCTGGAAACAACTTTATATTTTCCTGAGTCTTGTGAATCTGCTGATGAAAGCCTTCTGGACCTTGTTGATTACTGCTACCGAAAATTAACTGACATCATTACTAGGTAAGTATCCTGGGTCTGGCCTTATCATGGGGAGGGGGCTTGCATATTCTATAAATCTGAGAGAGCATTACTGTTAGAACTTTGCTTCTGGTAGGGCCATCTTAGGTGGGCTGGTCTCTCAGGGAGGTTGCAGACTAATGGTGATCTGTGGTGTTTTGGTTCATTACCAAGATATCAGCCCACTCATCTACTAGTCTACAGAGGGCCAACAACTCACCCAGAAGAATTCTCAACTTATGACACAGACCAGAAGAAACTAGGCTGTTCAACATTAGAATGAACCCCTGCATGCCCCCGACCAATGAAAAATCAACTATGTAGTGGGGCTGGCATGGGATTACAAGCAATGGGCGGCATTGGTGGACCTGGTCAGCTCTACATATGATAATGCCGCTGGGACCATTAATCTGAGATGACCCCAGCCCAATCGAGCAAGAGAATGAGTGAGTGAGTGATATTTTGGTATGTTTATTTTGCTGTCATGGTTTACTGGGGTACCAAAACGTTTGTGAAAGGTAAGAGAGTCCAGTTTGCTGGACATTGTTGTAGAGCGGAAAAAGAGGTAATTTCTACTCTTCTCCTCTGGAAGCCATCTACTCGTAATACCAGAGGGCGCACACTCTCCTACCCTGATGTAATCTCCAGGGATACAGGCATCCAGCAACAGGACCTCCGTAATGCCATGATGGACCATGAAGTCTGGCGTAGCATGGTAAATTCCATTGTCTCGACCACGGTCGAACAATGATGATGATGATGATGATGTTTCATCAGTGAGTTTTATTGGTTGGCTGGCATGATGTATATGACAGACTCCATTGGTAGGTTAATATAATGATTATGTATGGTGACTCCCCCCACCCCCACCAGCCACCTGGGAATCGCTTGCCTCTGACTGTGGCACCTGGCGTTCAGCTGTCCAAAAGGGTGTTAGGCTGTTCGAGGGAAAGTGCCTCAAGAGCCTGGACCAGAAGTGACAAGCCCGAAAAGAGAAGATCCCCAACCCTACTTCTGCTGTTACGTGCCCAACATGTGGCTGTGTCTGCATGTTCACCTTTGGGTTATGCTTCCACCTCCGGCATCACTGATGTCATTGTCAAACCCCGACAGACTTCCATTATTATTATGTATGGTAGACTGTATTGGTAGAATCGTTTAGGTGATTACTTAATGATTCGATGCCAAATAATGTGTAGAGAGTTTGTTTTAATTAATGTGGACAACTTTAACTTTGTTTACAGGTCAAAGGAGAAGTTTGAAGAGATCAAGGATTTTGTAAATGAGCCAGGCACCAGCAATATACAGGTGAAATAGTGTAGTGTGGTCATGTCTGTGGTGTTGTCCTTGTCCACCTTGTAATTGTCATCATTGACATTATCATCCTCATCATCGCCTTCATTATCCTCATCGTTGTCATCGTCGTCATTCTCCTCGTCCTCGTCCTCGTCGTCCTCCTCCTCTCTGTTTCCCTATCCCCTCCTCTTCCTCCCTTTCCTCTTCGTCCCTCTCCTCCTCTTCTTCTCATCTTCACTTCCTCTTCTTCCCCTCCATCTTTCTCCCCTTCCTCTTCCCTATCCTCCTCTTTTTCTCACTCCTTTCCCCCTCCCTCCATTCATCACCCCTTCCCCTCCTCTCCTTCTCTCCTCCTCTTCCTCTCCCTTCTTTACCCCAACCAAATCTAGCAAGAAGCTATATCACCCACCACTTCATTATTTCTATATGAGACTGTATCAACATTATTTAGTTATCATGAAAATACTTACAAACGTACCTCCAAGCCTATCTGACTTATGGTACAATTGATAAAAAGCTGTTCTCCCTAAAACCCTATATTTGCTGCTAAGTGCAACATTAGTTACCCCTAAATTTATATTTCAAGATATAACTTTAATAGAGTCAGCCCTAAATCTATATTTCTTTTAGGATAACCAACAGTTATCCCTAAACCTATATTTCAGGTGGGGAACAAAGAATTACCATCAAAACCTCATATTTCAGTTTGTGACATCAATAGATAAGGTGGCAAGCTGGCAGAATCATTAGCATTCTGGGTGAAATGTTTAGCTGTATTTCATCTGCCATTATGTTCTGAGTTCAAATTCCACCGAGGTCGACTTTGTCTTTCATCCTTTCAGGGTAGATTAAGTAAGTACCAGTTATGCACTGGTGTCAATGTAATTGATTTAATCCCTTTGTCTGTCCTTGTTTTGTCCCCTCAATATTTAATCCCCTGTGGGCAATAAAGAAATAAATAGATGATTGTTCCTTTTTATTCTGTTTACAGGATTTAGAGAAACAAGCTGAAAAACTAAATTTTGATATTTCTGTGAAAGCCATGTCAATAATGCGTTATGTGACTGATAATGTGGATGGGTAAGTTTGGATAACAACACTCTACATCAATAACACTGTGTAACAAAACTAAAATTTTTTGTCTCTGGTGAGTTAGTGTTATTTCCCATTTGCATTTATCTAGAATTCAAAGGAAACGACTACCATTCTCTTCAAACTTTGCTTTTGTGACCTGGATATCAATGTTTGGAAACTGATCTATCTTCCATTACAAATCAGACAGATTCAGCGATAAGTTGCTGAAGCAGAAATATCATTATAGCAAATATTCTGCTCAATACCACAGATTTGCTTGTCAGTTGCTTGACCATAACCACTTGAGCATGTCCCTTAGTGGCTGACAATATGTGCATCTCTGATAATGATCAAGATCAGTGGTGGAGCATCATAGCCATGTGTTGAGAGGTATTCTTTGGGGTTTGAATAAATGTAACAAAAGCTAAGTTTTAAAAAAATATTTACCATTTTTCATACTTTTTAGGGGTAAGCAAATAGGAAATAACAATTGCTCCCCATGGACAAAAATTGTGTTACACAGTGTAATGTGTTATGTGACTGATAGTGTAGACAGGTAAGTTTAGACAATGATGCTCTTTGATTTGGCAATAGCTCTTACAGAAGAAATAAGTCAGGAAGGGGTGATAATAGTCATCTTCTAATTTCAGTTTGTCATGAAAGTCTACTGGAGCTAACAGCAATTATAGCAAAGCTACTTCTGTCCTTTTGTTTGTTACAGAATCACTTTATTGAAAGTTAATGAGGTTGTTTGATGGTGAGCAATAGAAATTAACAAAATACTTGTTAAGTATACATCATCCAACATTACTGACATTTCTGGCCACCACTTCTTTATGATATCTATCTATAATCTATCTATATATTTATAGCAAATTGGACTAGGTTGTTACAAATTGACTCTCTACAGCGATGGTCTATAACAGGCATGTGCAACCTTTTTGAGAAGTAGGCCACATGAAACATAATTCATCATCAGGTGGGCTGCACTACTAAAGAAATTCAAGGTAATTTTTTTGTTAAGCATGCCTCTCAGAAAATCCAACTGGTCATATGTGGCCTGAGAGCTGCATGATTGCTCAATACTTTTTTGTGGTATCTCTTAGAGCTGAGTGGGCTGTTCTAGTTAGAGTCAAGTGAAACACTCCTGCCTACAGTGATGAACTGTACACTACATGGTTCCTATTTACAGCTTAGTGATCTGAGCTATTGCATATTAAGTGACCCACACCTACCTACAGACTACAGGGGGAAACTGTTCTTCTACGTGATATTTATTCATATCAGTGAGATTTTATGCTGTTCAGCATTAAGTGTGCACCCATGAGGTATGACTCCTCCTGATGACACCTGCTCTGTACCTCTTGTTGTTAAGCTGGGCAACTACTGACTTATAATGCTTTTGTTATTATTTTACAGTGCCTTTATTTTTTTGTTACATTTTTCTGATTAACTCTTTAGCATTCAAATTACTCAGTCAAATGCGATGCTTATATCTTCACATTCTTTTGAATTAATTAGTCTCAAAATTTTGATGATTTGATTGTTTAATTTTTTAGAATGACATTGTAGAGTAGATGTGAGAGGTTGGATCTGGCTAATTTAAACTAATAACAGATTGAATATTTGAGCCAGATATAACTGGTTTAAATGCTAAAGGGTTAATATTAAAAAAAAAAATAAAACCACTTCCATATTCTCTTGTAGCATTAAGACATGTATATATGACCAGTGGGTCTCTACATTTCTTCTGACCGTACCCTTGGTGTAAATTGAACTCAACACTGCAAGCTAATAAAATGTGGATAATTTTATAGTACTCTCACTGCTTACATGTGGTACCTATTTACAACTATGTGGATTGTACTGTTTGGGAGTTATGTGTGTTAAATCTAAGTACAAATTTTTCGCCCTTCATATTCAAACTTGATATCAGCTTTCCCCTGTGTATAAGTTGTACCCAGTTCTTTCAGTTAAAATCAAGTATAACATAATGTAACTCACACATGAGTAATTATGGTGTATTAACTGGTATGTTTATGTATTTCTTTCTCAGAATCACATTGAGCATCCTCACCAGAATACTCAACACTCATGATTTACCAATTCTTCTTGTAGAATTGTTGGAAAATCCTCCATGGACTCAAGAAATCAAAGGTTTTTGTTTCAAGATTTTGGCACAATGAATTCAATTTGTCCCCAGTCGAAAGACACTTGTTGTTATGTCCTGTTATTGTTATTATTATTTTTTCATTGTATTTTTTATTTATATTTGTGTAACATTGTCTGTTTTTCCGTCCTTGTTTTCGTATACATTCGATGCTTTCTTCTAAGGAATCTAATGCTCTTAGCTTAGTTTTTCCTTGGGGCTGGCCAGATTGGAACAATCTCAAGATTAATCAGCCGAAATTGTGAGGATGATGCAGTTCTTGACTGAGGATAGAAAGCTTCGAATGACCCATCCTTGTTTTTTTGTATCGTCTATCTGGATGTTTTGCTGTCCTTTTTTGTATCATCTAGTTGTCCGGATGTTTTGCGTTCTTGTCCCATTTTCTATTTTATATATATAGCAGCGTACGTACACTTTGTTCTCTTATATGTAAGTACACATTTTACTAAATTTTGTACGACTCTTTCAACCTTTTCACACTTATTCATTCATTCCATTCTTAGTTCTTTCTTTCCCACTCTCTCACATTTCTTTGCCTTTCTTACTCACTTTTCACTTCACTATGTCCCTGTCATTTTTTCTCGCCCTCCTTAATTCTTCTGTCCATCTGCTTCTACAACTCTCTCTCTCTTCTCTTCCCCCTCCTTAATTCTTTTGTTCCTCTTTTTCCCTCTTTTCTCTTCTCATGTGACCGATAGGCCAGACTGCTAGCTCTCTTTTTGCATCTGACTGCGGTCACTGCCACATCGATATTCTTCCCTGTGTTTGTGAAAGTTTTGTATCTCTGCCATAAGGCTTCATTTCCACACACGCCAGCTGAATTCAATTCGTCCCCACTCGAAAGACACCTGTTGTTATGTCCTGTTATTATTTATTATTAATATTTTTTCATTGTATTTTGTATTTATATTTGTGTAATATCGTCTGTTTTTCCGTCCTTGTTTTCATATACATTTGATGCTTTCTTCCAAGGAATCTAATGCTCTTAGCTTAGTTTTTCTTTGGGGCTGGCCAGATTGGAACAATCTCAAAATTAATTGTGAGGATGATCCGGTTCTTGACTGAGGATAGAAAGCTTCGAATGACCTGTCGTTTTTTTTGTATTGTCTACCTGGATGTTTTGTTGTCCCTTTTTGTATAACCTAGTTGTCCTGATGTTTTGCGTTCTTGTCCCATTTTGAATTATATATATATATATAGCAAATTGGACTAGGTTGTAAATGATTCTCTACAGGGATGGTCTATAACAGGTATGTGCAATCTTTTTAAGAAGTAGGCCACATGAGACATATTTCATCATCAGGTGGGTTTTTTAATGTGTGTATGACTTTGTGTCTGTGTTTGTAACCTGGTGTTGGTGTGTTTATGTTCCTGTAAAAGAATGATAGACTAAGTATCAAGTTTTAAAAAATGTGTTAGAACTGATTCATTTGACTGAAATTCTTCAAGGTGGTGCCACAGCATGACTGCAATCTAATAACTGAAACAAATAAAAGATTAAAGATTAATGATTTAAGCTAATTTTATACTAGGTTTAAATATGGGTAGTATATGTACAAATGTACAAATACTATGTACAAATATAAGTACAAATTTGAAGGCAGTGAGCTGACAGTAACATTAGCATCCCGGGTGAAATACTTAGTGTTATTTCATCTGCCACATTGCTCTGAGTTCGAATTCCACCTAGGTCGACTTTGCTTTTCATCCTTTCAGGGTCGATTAAATAAGTACCAGTTACGCACTGGGGTTGATATAATCGACTTAATTCGTTTGTCTGTCCTTGTTTGTCCCCTCTGTGTGTAGCCCCTTGTGGGTAGTAAAGAAATAAGTATATGTACAAATGTTGAGGAGTATATGTACCCAGTTAAATAACGTGATGTATCCCATAATTGTTTATTGCCAGGTAAAACCTATAAATACTACGACTGTAAATGGCATGAAATGAAATCAACTGAGGACAATCTCAAACTGACGAAAACTGAAGGACAGGTAGGACTTTGTATTTTTGTTATAAAATTGGGTTATCAGCATTATTAATGACTGGCGAACAGCTTCGTTCATTGTTGTTTAATTGCATTGTTCATGGACATGGTTTTCATGTCATAGCATTGAGTTAATAGCATAGTTAAAAATTAGATAACAGCTTTGTCCATCTTTGTTTAACTGCAATGTTCATGGACGTAGTGTTCAATTCAGAGCATTGGTTAACAACATTGTTTAATGATTGGATAAGTGCTGTGTTCATTGTTGTCCAACTGCATTGTTCATTGTTGTTCAACTGCATTGTTCAATGTTGCATAATGTTGTTAATTTTTGTATGGTTAACAGTATGGTTAGTGGTTGGTAAGGCTAAAGGCTAATAGTGGGATGAATTATTAATTATTGGTGTAGTTAACGGTTTGATTAATTAAGTGGAACTGACAGATAGAAACTGAAGAAGTCCATCATGTATGTATGTATGATTGTATGTATGTATGTGTGTGTGTGTGTGTGTGTGTGTGTGTGTGTGTGTATGTATGCATGCATGCATGTATGGATGGATTTGTATTTATATGAGTTCATATTTCTTCTCATTATTAAAGTGTGTTTGCTGACTGTAAACAAAAGGCTCATTCAAATGGTGTAATTTGTTTTCACTTCTGTCCCTCATCATGTATAGGCTGTTTATTGTTCAGTAGACAAAGGGATTATTACTTAGCTGGGAAACAAGTCAGAGCTGGTGTCAAGAAGACCATCCTGCTGTAAAATAGACTTTAAAACAATAAGATAATGATAACTAATAGCGTATATTAATTATTTGAATGAGTTATATTTTGCGGGGAGTTTAATCTAGAGAACAGGTGTGGAGATTTAAGTTTTGACACCTGCTATACAGGAATGGTTAATATGTCGTGCAGGTGATAATTCGTTTAATATCTGTTAAAGATGCATAACTCATTGAACAGTTGTTTTGTTGGTTAAGATCAATATTAAAATCGTGATCTCAGTGAACACCTGGTACCTTATTTAATATCCTATATATGGTTGTAAAGGTGCAGTCATGGCTGTTTGGTCATGATGTTTGCTTGTCAACCATATGATTTTAGGCTCAGTACTACTGTGTGGCAGCTTGAGTGTCTTTTGCTATAGACCCAGCTGGTCAATATTTTGTGAATGGATCTGGTTGAAGGAAATGTAATGAAGCCCATCATAAATGTATAAACGTATGTGTGTGTATATAATGCTTATATTTTTGTGTTTGCAATGAACAGTGAAGTTTGTTGTCATTCTTTGTCAATAAATCATGCACTATTTTTGTGCTTTCAAAAACATGTTGAATAAAAAAACAGTTTGTAATGTACTTTGTTCAGTACAATAAATAAGATAATCAAACAACAGTAAAAGCAATGTAACAAACTAACAAACCTCTTTACGAACCAAAAATCAATATTCTTTGAGAACTAATCAACTGTCACCTTCCAACTTCACTGCGAGCTAACTCAAACTTCACTTGTCTCCGAACTCTGAACTCACTCAGATCGTTACTATTTATACTTTACTCAGACCAGTCTATCTCTTGCAAGGGAGCGTCATAACTCTCATCGCAACAGAAACAAAAAAATCAGTTCATGGTTAATAACAGGAAGGATATGCAGCTGTAAAACAATACCTAAGTAATATGTATTCATCTAACCCATGCTATCACAGAGTAGCAGATGTGAAACTAACAAATGAAAGGATAAATGATATAATGGTTAATACAGTGAACAACTGTTAGTTTAACATTTTGCTCATTATATCTATTGTAGTGAACAGCTGTTAGCGTACATGATTTACTCTTTTACTTGTTTCAGTCATTTGACTGTGGCCATGCTGGACCACCGCCTTTAATCGAGCAAATCGACCCCAGGGCTTATTGTTAGTAAGCCTAGTACTTATTCTATCGGTCTTTTTTGCCAAACCACTAAGTTACAGGGATGTAAACACACCAGCATCGGTTGTCAAGCGACGTTGGGGGGAAAAACACAGACGCACAAACACATACACACACATACATACATACATATATTCGACGGGCTTCTTTCAGTTTCCGTCTACCAAATCCACTCACAAGGTTTTGGTCGGCCCGAGGCTATAGTAAAAGACACTTGCCCAAGGTGCAATGCAGTGGGACTGAACCCGGAACCATGTGGTTGGTAAGCAAGCTACTTAACACACAGCACACAATAGAATCAGCATGAAGCTTGAGACAATGGGGACAAAAAATATTTTTTCTATTGGAGTCAAGCTAGTACCAATAATATATGATTACACAATGATGTCCACTACTAAGGTAGTTAAGATAAAGATTAGTTTTTCACTGGGCATTGAGAAATTAAATATCAACTTATAAATTGTGGTGTTGTGTGCTTCATTGGGGAACTTCTTTCTACATTTTATTATATGTAGTTCTTTTACTGACCACCAGGTTTGGATCGCTCTCTTCAATGTCATCATGAAAAGTAGTTGTCAGAAGAAGTATGAAATGACATCGTATCGGAAAAGCATCTTGATGAAGGTAAGATGTTCTGTATATTTTGTCTTGTCTTATCTTTTATAAGGAGAAAGATCTGTCGTTGCATACATTTTTGACATATGGAACGCATTACCACATCAGGGGTTAGCTGTTAGGACACTACATCCTTCAAAACTTCCAAGCTTCCTGAAATTTGCCAATAGTACACCTAATGTCCACCCCTATCATTTTTTTTTTAATGACTCATTCGCTGTTCAGTTTCTCTGCATTATTCTATGTACTGTTCACATGTTTGGCTACTTTTATGATGAGTTGCAATGTACCTGACTACTGTTCATCATCATCATCATTCTCCTCCTTCTCCTCATCTCTCTCTCACACACACACACACACACACACACATATTACTCTCTTTTTACTCTTTTACTTGTTTCAGTCATTTGACTGTGGCCATGCTGGAGCACCGCCGTTAGTTGAGCAAATTGACCCCAGGACTTATTCTTTGTAAGCCTAGTACTTATCCTATTGGTCTTTTTTGCCAAACCGCTAAGTTACGGGGACATAAACACACCACCATCAGTTGTCAAGCGATGTTGGGGGGGACAAACATAGACACACAAACATATATATACACACACACACATACATATATATATATACATATATATGATGGGCTTCTTTCAGTTTCCGTCTACCAAATCCACTCACAAGGCTTTGGTTGGCCCGAGGCTATAGTAGAAGACACCCAAGGTGCCACGCAGTGGAACTGAACCCGGAACCATGTTGTTTGTAAGCAAGCTACTTACCACACAGCCATTCCTATATATATATATATATATATAATTACATACACATGTAATTTTAGGGTAAACACTTGTGTGCTGAGTGTGCTACTGTACTCTGTATCCAAAAGCAGGAGTTGATGTCTCATCAGACTCTAAAGTAGCTCTGTAGGTGTTTCAGCTCATTTTCCTTGTGAGACCAGAGCTGCCCAGAGCCACTGACTGATGTAGGAGACAAAACTCTTACATAACAGCACACACAATTTATGTACGAAGTTCTTTGTCAGACTGTATTCTGTCCACAGAAGTAAAACTGCGTAGAGTACTACATTCATACTCAATAATGTTGGATGAAGCCTGAGTCACATAATTCATCATCAGCTCTGTTCGTTTCCCTGACACATAAGCATGCATACAAATACATTCTGTCACAAATGCATGTGTATGGAAACAATTCAGATTCATATCCAAAATCGCAGAGTAGATGAATATATCCTTTAAAATCTCATGAAGCAGAATACAATATAGCCTCCTCCTCTTCTTCCTTTTAGATTGACATTGCAGGGTTGATGTGAGAGGTTGGATCTAGCCAGTTTGAACATAAAACAGGTTGAATATTTGACTCAGACATTGCTGGTATAAATGCTAAAGGGTTAAATCCATTTAGCATTTTATCAGCCTATAATAGCACTCCCATGATTTGACTGGAGATTTGGGATGAGAGAACAGTTAATTAAATCGACTCCAGTACTTGACTGCTACTTTATTTTATCTATCTTGGGGGAATGAAAGGAAAAATTTTCCTTTGTAGGATTTGAACTCAGAATGTAAGAGCCTGATCTGAACACAGAGTGTAAATCACTAGTGTGTCAGACAAAGCATTTTGTCTGATACACTAGTGACCCACACACATACATATATGCAAACACATTATTACTGATTTTGTTTATATTGTTCTTTCTTCAGCTGCGGTCACACCTCACTGAACTGCTGCTGGACCAAATGCCTGCTTTAGTTGAGATGAGGAGATACTTGGAATATCTAGGACACATGGAAACCCCAGCTGTGAAAAATGAGCTGATACTGGAACAGGTCAAAAATAACTTCCTTGTTTTTTTATACATACATATACATATATACATATGTATGTACATACATACATACAAGGTTGGGCTGAAAAGTTCATAGGCTGATTATGAAGGAGTGATGCTAGAGCTGGGAAATCTTGCATGCATTAACTTCAATTCTTTTTATTTAATAACTGCATTGTTTCTTTCCAGGTAAACTGACATCTGACAGTTCAAAGAAGACTTCAAAAGTTACTAGTAATGACTTCTCTTGAAAATGGATAAAATTTGACCTTGTGCTGCTATCATGTATCTGTAATGACCTCTGCTCCTTGAAGCTGGCTGGGGTTACACGACCTTCACTAGTGAATGCTCATCTGACTTGTCTCATGTCTTCCCTTTACTCTTGTTTTGTTTGACCCCATTCTCAGGGTCTGTACTAATCACTATACCCAGTCCTTCCTTCCCAGGATATTGGTTCTTAAGAATTCCCTCTCTGCTCTTGTCTTTCCTATAAGTGTTGACTTTGGTTCAAGAGGGATGTTAAGGACACCAATCTCACTGGTTAAGAAGGCCCTGTTAATCTCACTGGTTAAGGAGCCATGGATACTGTATTACTTTGATAATCTTATGTCTTATTTTATACCTATATATATCATCATCATCATCATTGTTTAATGTCAGTTTTCCGTGCTAGCAGGGGTTGGACGGTTCGACTGGGGTCTGGGAACCCAGGAGACTGCACTAGGCTCCAGTCTGATCTGGCAGTGTTTCTACAGCTGGATGCCCTTCCTAACACCAACCACTCCATGAGTGTAGTGGGTGCTTTTTATGTGCCACCGGCACAGGTGCCAGGGGAGTCAGGCAGTGGTCACGATCGGTTGGTGCTTTTTATGTGCCACTATATAAATACACTGTACATTTAAACACATAAGAGATGACCATCATTGGACACCTAACACGTGTTAGGTGTCATGGTAACACGTGCTGAAGAAGCTAAGGTTTTATTTTACCAATGCAGAAACCGGTCCGCGTGAGTCCTAATACTTAAATGTATGTTAGTAGATTGTCTTAACCTGATTTTGCCTTCGTTTGATTTCTGTAGTTTTCATCAGTGTACTTTTGGCGATTTAATAAGAGTTTTGACTTATTTCAAGCAGGTAGACATACTTAGTATATGCTTTGATTAATTTTAATTGCTTGGCTATTTAATGCTATTTTTTGACCTGCTATTGCCTGTGTCATTGATTCTGTTATTATCATTTTTAAAATATGGATAATAATAGAATTAATGACACCTTCGTAAATTAATTTTTGGTATATATATATATATATATATATATATATATATATATATATATATATGTATGTATGTATGTATGTATGTATGTATGTATGTATGTGTATGTGTGGATATGTATGTATTTGTGTATGTATGTATGTGTGTGTATATATGTGTAGGTATGTATTGCCTTATAATTGCATAAGCCTGGTTCAATATCTAATAACTGTGTGTTTGATTTAATGCTATCATCATCATAATCACCAGCACCTCCACCACATCTCCTTCTCCTCTTCCTCCTCCTCCTCCTCCTCATCTTTTAATTTTCCATGTTTGCATATATCTGAGGAAATTTGTTGAAGCAGATTTTGTACAGTTGGATGCTCCTCCTATCATCAACCCTCACCTATTTTTAAGCAAGCTAATATTTCCCCAGGCCTTTGAAGATGAACAGACGGATGGACAGCACAATAGTCAAACAAATTTTCATGAAAGATTGTAATGAATGACATTCTTTATATGATACTCTTTTACTCTCTTACTCTTTTACTTGTTTCAGTCATTTGACTGCGGCCATGCTGGAGCACCGACCCCGGGACTTATTCTTTTTGTAAGCCCAGTACTTATTCTATCGGTCTCTTTTTGCCGAACCACTAAGTGACGGGGACGTAAACACACCAGCATCGGTTGTCAAGCAATGCTAGGGGAACAAACACAGACACACAAACACACACACATACATATATATATATACATATATACGACAGGCTTCTTTCAGTTTCCGTCTACCAAATCCACTCACAAGGCATTGGTTGGCCCGGGGCTATAGCAGAAGACACTTGCCCAAGATGCCATGCAGTGGGACTGAACCCGGAACCATGTGGTTGGTTAGCAAGCTACTTACCTCACAGCCACTCCTGCACCTATGATGATGGCATTTCTTTTGCAATTAGTACACAGTATCAAGGCAAGGATATATGAACACACACACACGTACACACAGAGTATATACATGCATGCTTACATATGTACATCCATGCTTGGATACATACATGCATACATAAATATATGTGTACATATATAAATACATCCACAACAGACTTAGTAGTTGCTGTTTATCAAAGTAACTCACAAAGCTTTGGTTAATCTGGGGCCATAGTAGATGGCATTTACCCAGGGTGCCATGCAGTGGGATTGGACCTGGTTGGGAAGCAAGCTTCCTATCCACACAGTCATGCCTGCACCTGTCTGCATATCTAACTTGATATCATAGTATGTATAAATACACACACACACACACGCACACACACACAATAGGCCTCTTTCTGTTTCTGTCTACTAATTCCACTCACAAAGCTTTAGTCCGAGGTGCTACACAGTGGGACTGAACCCAGAACCCTGTGGTTGGGAAGCAAGCTTCTTACCACACAGCCATGCCTGTGCCTATGCTACTAAATAATATATTCATAATCAGCAGTGTATACAACAACATTAGATACTTAGTGAATTGTATAAACTACTAGACTATATTTACATAATCAACTATATATATTTCTAAATTAGATACATGTGATCTTCTGTAGACACTACAAAAAGAAACTGTGTCAATAAATTGATTATATACACCTCTAGATTATATTCTAGAATGTTTTTGTATCAATAATTCATTGTTCTAAAATGTAAAGGTAATTGTAGCACCTGATTATTAAATTGTGCCCATAATCCATATTTTTATACAATGTGTTAAGGTAAATATTAAACAAATCTTCTTTCTTTCTTTCTTTATTTCTTTCTTTCTTTCTTTTCCTTTCTTTCCTTTATTTTCTTTTCTCTCTTTTTCTTTCTTTCTTTCTTTTTTTCTTTCGATAATGTGATTTCTGATAAGACACCAAAGGACCAGTAAGTGCTGCCATGTGAATTCTACCTACCTACCTACTTACCTACCTACCTACCTACCTACTTACTTACCTACCTACCTACCTACCTACCTACCTACCTACCTATCTATCTATCTATCTATCTATCTATCTATCTATCTACCTACCTACCTCCCTACCTCCC
>NC_043001.1:87365811-87420811 GCF_006345805.1 Octopus sinensis | reverse complement strand
TGTATTACCATTTCTTTATTACATGTTGGACAAGACATGTAATAATCCAGGATTGAATTTATTCATTCATCTACCCCTCCCTCCTTCCTACATATCTATCTATCGATCTGTCTGTCTGTCTATCAGTTTATCTGTTTATGTCTGTCTCTATTTGTCTAACTGTTTGTCTGTCTGTCTGTCTATGTATCTGCCTGCCTAGCTGAAATTTTAGCTACTTAGTTGCAAAATTGTGACCTACAATTTTGTAGGTGTAGGAGTGGCTGTGTGGTAAGTAGCTTGCTTACCAACCACATGGTTCCGGGTTCATTCCCACCCTCTTCATTCCCAAGTGTCTTCTACTATAGCCACGGGCCGACCAAAGCCTTGTGAGTGGATTTGGTAGACGGAAACTAAAAGAAGCCTGTCTTATATATGTATATATGTGTTTGTGTGTCTGTTTGTCACCCTCAACATCACTTGACAACCGATGCTGGTATGTTTACATTCCCGTAACTTAGCGGTTCGGCAAAAGAGCCCGATAGAATAAGTACTAGGCTTACAAAGAATAAGTCCTGGGGTCGATTTGCTCGATTAAAGGTGGTGCTCCAGCATGGCCGCAGTCAAATGACTGAAACAAGTAAAAGAGTAAAAGAGTACAATCTTGAACACACACACATACATTCATCATAATCATTGTCATCATCATCATTTAATGTATGCTTTCTATGCTGGCATGAGTTGGATAGTTTGAGAGGATCCAGCAAGTTGCCGAGCTGTGTTGAGCTCCATTGTCAGTCTTGGCATGGTTTCTATGGCTGGATGGCCTTCCTAACAGCAACCACATTATAATGTGTACTAGGTGCTTTTTCCATGTTACCAGCACTAGTGAGGTCACCGGGTCCAAGACAAGGAAAGAATTGGAAAAAAAGGAAAAGCCACTTTGATTAAGTATTTGTGTGTGGTGAGGGAGGTAGTTGTATGCCAGATGTTGAGAGGCTAAAGTATGATAGAGGACTTGTCTGTCTGTCTGTCATACTTTAGCCCATCAAATGGGAGTAGCCGGAAAGGTTGGCTGAAACATTAGTATGCCAGGCGAAATGCTTAGTAGTATTTCGTCTGTCTTTATGTTCTGAGTTCAAATTCTGCCGAGGTTGACTTTGCCTTTCATCCTTTCAGGAGTCAATAAATTAAGTACCAGTTGTGTACTGGGGTTGATCTAATCAACTGGCTCTTGCCTCTCCAAAAATTTCAGGCTTTTTGCCTAAAGTAGAAAAGAAAGAGAGTAGCTGGAAAGAAGATAAAGATGCCAGAGCATCTCAAGATACAAGAAGATGAATATAAGAGAGGATACAGTGAATCAGAGGGTAGGGGTTAGTTTCATAAAAGTGTGAGTGGAGAGTAACTTATATATTGTTTTCAAATTTTGGTACAAGGCCAGCAATTTTGTGGGAGGGGCAAATTGATTACATCAACCCCAATACTTGATTGGTACTTTATTTTATTGACCCCCTTTAACCTTTTCATTACCAATCTGGCTCTGAGTACAAATGTCTTGTTTTCATAAGTTTTGAATTAAAATCTTCCACCAAACCTTAGTCACAATTTATGTTCCTAACAGTAGCTAAATGATAACTAAGTTATTTTACTAAATTCTTTGATATATTTAAAGTAATTGAAAGAAACACAGAGCATCTCAAAATAAATAAGTAACGAAAGGGTTAAAGATGAAAGGCAAAGTTGATCTTGGTGGTATTTGATCTCAGCATGTAAAGAGCTGGTAAATTGCCTCCAAGTATTTTGTCTGATGTGCTAATGATTCTCCCAGTTTGCTGCTGGTTGTAATAATACTGACTATGACAAATGTAATTTAAGAGAACTTTGGTTGCCATTTTTAGCAGTTCAAATGAACACATAGAAGTTTCCTTTCTGTTGTATGTTTGTTTATGGATTCTCATCTTGGCCAAATCAGTTGCTTAATGTTTTGTCATTTACAGATTCCTCAAATAAGGGAAAACATTCTGCAGAAGAATAAAGGCAAATGGAAGAAACTTGCAAGAAAACAATCACAGACCTATTTTAACCCTTCAGAAGAATTTATTAGGGGACAAGCTAAAAGGTATTAAAAAGGAGGCAAAGTAATTATTTTATTATGTGTATATATTTGTTCTGCAAGATTCCACCTCTGCTATGGTACAGAGGTGGAATCATCAAGCTCTCTGTCAACTGCTGGGCCAAGAACTGAAGGGTAGGGAACAAGTTTTTAAATACTTATTTAGTTGTTTAGCCCCAGGTGAAACCTTATCAAGCAGATCTATGATCAAACACATCCTATCATTTCAGGGTTATGTAGAACTACCATCATATATGTAGAACGAGGGTTAGTTGGCTGCTATAAGTAGCGGCTAACAAAAAATTACCTTGAACTTTTTTAGTAGTGTGGCCTGCTATATGATGAGCCATGTGCCATGCAACCCTCGTCTCAAGAAATGTTACACAAGCCTGATGTAGAGCCTTTCACGTTTATTGTCCAGTTGAGAGGAATATATTCTGATTTGGTGTTGGAGAGATATCTAAATATTAAGAGACTGTGGGAAATGGAGACCCAGTAATAATGACCAGTGGGCACAGTTAAACAGTGGAGAGTGTTGATTTAAGAATCAGAAAAATGGCTAAATACTTTATTAATACAATGAAACCTGTTAAGCCATGTGGTCGGTTTGCATCAGAACTGACCAGTGCATAATTCTGTAGGTTGTATTTTGGTTACCAGCCATGGAACTGTTAATTTTCCATTTTAACCTTAAATCCATTCTGCTGTATATGGGCAAATGTATTTGAATATATGGTCACAGGAATGGGTGTGTGGTTAATAGGCCTTGCTTTGTATCCAAGTGATTTCAGGTTCACATCTTCTATTGTTCCAGGTTGACCAGTGCCTTTGTGAGTGAATTTGGGAAACAGAAGCTGTGTAAAAGCTTGTCATATATATAAATGTATGTGTGTGTGTGTGTGTGTGTGTGTGTGAATGTATGTGTATGTGTGAGTATGACAGTGGCACTCATATCTATTACATGGTGTGAAGACAAAGAGACACAAACACACACACATACATGCACATATACACATTTATGTATATGTGTACACACACTCACTCACAGCAGGCTTCTTTTAGTTTCTGTTTATCGAAGCCACTCACAAGCCTTTGGTTACCCTGATACTATAACAGAAGACACTTGCTCAAGGCACCTCTAGGATTGAACCTGAAACCACATGGCTGGGAAGTGAACTTCTTAACCACAGCCTGCATATATTGTAATGTTATATAAAACCCTTGAGTATCATTATAATATTGGCATGAACTGCTCTCATCGAGTCAAATGACTGCTTTGGGTCACAACTTTCCCTAATCCTATTTCTTTACTACCCACAAATGGCTAAACACAGAGAGGACAAACAAGGACAGACAAACGGATTAAGTCGATTATCGACCCCAGTGTGTAACTGGTACTTATTTAATTGACCTCGAAAGGATGAAAGGCAAAGTCGACCTCGGCGGAATTTGAACTCAGAACGTAGCGGCAGACAAAATACCGCTAAGCATTTCGCCCGGCGTGCTAACGTTTCTGCCAGCTCACCACCTTTCCCTAATCCAACATGGAAATAGTTTATCCTATGACTATTAATCACATGACTTTGTCACATGACTATCATTGGTTTCTTTAATTTTAAAAGGTGGGCAGAGACGTACAACCTCGACGTGTTGGATGAGCTGATACCTGAGCCACCTAAATGTGCAGTGTGTGGGGAGAAAGCTAGCAAGAGGTGTTCCCGTTGTCGAAATATATGGTATTGCCGCAGGTATTTTTTGTTTTTAATATGTATAACATTGAAATGTATGTGTATAATTCTAAGGGGGAGAGTTTATGAAAAAAACAAAAGACCAAGACAGGTGGTGTACAAAACAAACAGATGTATTAGTATAACGCTCAGGAATTGAAAAAGTCTTTTACGTTTCGAGCCTATGCTCTTCTACAGAAAGGGACATAGAAAAACAAGGAGAGAAACAAGGAGAGAAAAAAGGAGAGAAAAAAAAGGAGAGAAAAAAGGAGTATGTATGTATAATTCTAACATACATAGTAGTTAAATGTACTGATCTATGTATGTGTGTGTATAATTTCTAACATATGTTGCATCTTAATGCATCTGTTGTTACTAAGATGTAACTGAGCTAACTTGTAAATGAGAGCAAATGATATATGCTTTAAGAAAGTGTCATGAATTGGTGATAATGAAAGCTATTTTATAAAAAAATAAACCATGCTGGTGGCACATTAAAAGCACCCGGCAAACACTGTAAAGTGGTTGGCATTAGGAAGGGGGATCCAGTTACAGAAACCAAGTCAAATCAAACTGCAGCCTGGTGCAGCTTCCTACTCTGGTCAAACTGTCCAAATCATGGCGCTATGGAAAATGGGTGTTAAAGGATGATGTTGATGATGATGATGATGATGATGATGAATCAAGAATAATTAGGATGATGTAGTTAATATAGAATAAGTGGAGGAAGAACACACACAAAAAGGAAATGTATTGCTGAAGTGATCATAGATGTGTGATGAAAGATTTCCGGACAATGGACATGAGTTAGAATAATAAAATAAGAACAGTAATAAACGAGTGAAGGAAAAAATATATAGTGTGTGTGTTTATTTGGTAAAAAAAAAAAAATAAATAAAAAAATGACCATCCCGAAATACAACATTGTAAATTTTTTACTTTATTTTTATTATATTTCATTTCATTTCCTTAGAAAAATCTGAAAACTCTTTGTTTTTATATATAAATGAATTAAGGAGCAATTCCTTCTGACTAACCTTACTGCTGCTACTACTACTACTACTACTACTACTACTACTACTACTACTACTACTACTGCTACTACTACTACTATTACTGCTGCTGCTGCTGCCACCACCACTACTACTACTACTACTACTACTACTACTACCAATATGCTCTTCTGTACACTACCAAAAGAATTTTATTCATATGTATGTATGTATGTAAGTATGTATATATGTATGTCTGTATGTATGTATGCATGCATGTACTTGGATGTGTGTTTGTGTGTCTTTGTCTTCATATCATAAAATAGATATAAATGAGTGTCATTGCCATAAAAGCAGTGTCCCTCTTATCCAAGCTTCCACGAAGACAAACATGCCATGCCTTATTTGGAAATATGTAGGTTTGCAATAGGAAGGGCATCTGACTGTAAAAAAATCTGCCTTCATGAATTCTGTCTCTAAAATGGTGTTGGTAGTGGTAGTGATGAAGTTGATGATGATGGTGATGATGATGGTAGTGGTGATGATGATGGTGGTGGTGGTGGTGGTGGTGGTGGTGACGATAATGAGGAGGATATGTATACACAGGTAGATGAATATAACCTACTTATTTTCAGTCTAGATGTCTATGGTCTGCTCTTGCTGTTTGTCTTATTGTTATTGGTACTATTGGCTCTCTCTCTCTCTCTCACACACACACACACACGTGTATGTATATATATATATAATTATATAGCAAATAAGAAAATGGAGAAGCACAATAGTTGGTTCATCAACTTTAGGACATTAAAATGTTAACTTATTTATTAATAAAATGATAATTATAATAACATTCATGTTTTTTAATAATTACTTGTATTCTTATTTTATATGCATAGAATAATATGCTATATGTATGTATGTTATTATAATTATCATTTTAATAAATAAATAAGTTAACATTTGTAATGTTCTAAAATTGATGAACCAACTATTGTGCTTCTCCATTTTCTTATTTGCAATATAAATTAATGGTAAAATATATCTTTACCTTAACCCATTAAGTTAATTGCAATACAATAAAAAAACACTTGTGTATTAATAACTGGGTATTATACCAACAGCATATTATATATATATATATATATATATATATATATATATATATATATATATATGTATAGATAGATAGATAGATAGCTAGATAGATAGATAGATAGACAGATAGATAGATATAGTTATATATGTACATACATACACATACAAACACACATATACTTGCATACACACATGCATATGTACATACACAACAGCATCAAAACACAAATTCTATATACTATATATAAACCCTTCTAGAAGGTATGCATATTATATGCATTCTATGATAGGTAGATATTAAACAATCAGTAAAGAAATGTTCATTTCTGATTTTTAATACATGTCTACTGTTTTGTAAATACGAGATAATGTGATTATTTATCTGATAATAACTTTCTCAAAACCATTATATTCTCCAAACTTAACTTTTATCTGGAAGCTTAACTTTTATCTGATCCTGCTGCCAGAAGGCTTAAATCAGATGGGTGGATAATCAATGTCCTGTGAACTGAAGTTATTATTTCTTTCCGTGTTAGTCCTGCTTGTCAAGTGAACCTATTTAGTAAGTGTGTGTATTAGTGTGTGCACCCGTGTGTGTATGTCAGAAACATATGAGTAGGTGGTTCTGTTTGAACCCTCCATTTCCTGGGAAGACCACGTGGCCTGACCTTTGAAGAGTAGAGCTTCACTGGATAAAATTTCTAATTCAGGCTGTTTGCTGTGTCCAACTAAGCCTTTCCATCTTGTTCTGCTAGGGAAGTTGGAATCAGCAACTAACCCTCACCCCTGCATTTGAACAAAGGAACTCTGGAGCATATCCTAAGTAGGTGTCTGGGAGAAGGATACTACTACTGGTAGTGTGACAAGGTCACAGCTGACACTATCCAAAGTGAGATCAACCATTGCAGGTGTCTCTGCTATTTGGAGGAGATTATCACCTTTGTCAAGACTGGTATCAAGAAGATTGACACTGCCAGGTCCACCTTTCTAGGCTTACTTACAACAGGAAAAGACTGGGAGCTGGGAGTTTTTTGGAGAAAATAGCCATAGCTTTGAAAACCTGTTGCCGCAACATCACTAATGCCGGACACAGAGCTGATCTCAGAAACTGCAAAGCAATGGATGGTGAGCAAGGTGTGACCCAGTTGATGTAGGATGCAGAGAATGTACAGTCCAGTCCCTCTGTAGAGCTTCCAACATGTTGGGTATTACAGGAGCCTGTCAGTGGAAGGCCATCAAGGAGGTTATGGAGGCAGCAGAAGTTGCCTCAAAGTGACTGTGGATCAGGAAGTGTGAGCATTGGAAGGGGCAGTGTTACCAAGGGCAGTACTAGCCAGGGCTTGATCAACCCTAGCTGGGCTGCTGGGATGAGGGTGTCTGATTATTGAAAGACTGGAAACACATAAAAACTCTAGGAAACATCCCTGATAATGTCCAGGTGCATCACAGAATGATGAATGATGAATGATGCATGGGACACACACACACATGTATTTAAGTGTTTATATGTGTATGTATAAATATGTAAATTATATATATTAATATATACCTTACATATATATGTATATATATGTATGTATAAAAATGTATGTGAATTATAGTACAAGTAGAAAGATATATTTTTCAACACATAAGTACTGATAGAACAGCATGTATAGGATAGAATCCTTACAGAGAAGAAAAATCTGTCAGCAACCAGATGTGTGTGTGTGTGTATGTATATATATATATATATATATTTATTATATAGAGGGCATTATTACACATAAATGCCACAGGCTAGGAGGGACTCTTGAAGTAAAAACTACTAAAATAAATAAACATATCGTACCGAATGCAACTCACGAAGTAAGTCATTTAAAAACAGAATTTAGCTGTATATCACCTGTAATTTCGTAATCAGTGCAGTGTTTTGCACTCTTTACTCGTCAGTGCAAGCATAATTCAAGATTTATAATGAATGAACAAAATCAACATACCAGACAAAGAACTATCGTATCCACCATAGTATTTAGAACTGTTCACCCCTTATACATCTATGTAAATGGTGGGCTTTTGAATTGCATTTCGGTAACAACGTGCTTATTCGGAATAAAAATACTTCATTGTTGAACAATGAAGTATTTTTATTCCGAATAAGCACGTTGTTACCGAAATGCAATTCAAAAAGCCCACATTTACATAGATGTATAAGGGGTGAACAGTTCTAAATACTATGGTGGATACGATAGTTCTTTGTCTGGTATGTTGATTTTGTTCATTCATTATAAATCTTGAATTATGCTTGCACTGACGAGTAAAGAGTGCAAAACACTGCACTGATTACAAAATCACAGGTGATATACAGCTAAATTCTGTTTTTAAATGACTTACTTCGAGAGTTGCATTCCAAGTGAGGAATGTATAGTTTACTATCAGCCTGTAGTACACAAGGATATCAAGTACAAGTCCTACATGAGATGGGCAGGACGGTTCATGTCCAACAAGACCTGGGAGAATCATGTGATGATGTAATGTCCAACAATATATGGTCTCTTAGCTCTCTGTTTGAAACCCTGGACTACTGTGTCTGGCCAACATAGATTAGCAGCTCCATGGTGCCAAAGGCTCATAAAGGACTGCAATTGTAGGCATAGTGCAAGGAGGCCACTTTATACTGACAAGCAGTTGCTTATGTGGTTTCATCAGGGCTGTTATTAGGGCCAAGTGTGGTTTTATCAAATGGCTTATTTCTTTGATATGTCTTGTTGAATATACATGCAGTTTTCCAAGGAGTAAGTTTTTCCTTTTTTGTGTCTTTGTGTTTTTCCCTCTGTGTATTGTTCTATTCTTGATTACATGACCTTGTATACAATGATTCAGAATTTGCATGACACATCTAATAATGCATATTTTATTTCTTTTTCTAGGGAGTGTCAGGTGTCACACTGGCCAAAACATAAAGCTGTCTGTGATTTAATTTATGAGGAGAAATCTGATACCAATACTAATAAAAATACAAAAAACCAGCAATGAGAGCATATCGGTAGCTTATAATCCAACAAACACTGAATAGAATTAACTGTCACCAATTCTACTAAACATTAACAGTGTCTGTCATCATGGTTTATTAAATACAGTTCATTAATATCCAAGTCTGCACTGAATCAGCAGACATAAGAGGGGGTACTGAATAGTTCCTCACTGTAAGAGTATCACAAAAGGCCTGGTTGGAGGCCCAACCTTCTGAGTTCTTTTACAGAGCTTAGCAAAATTGAAGGACTGCTGCAATAAGTGTGTGAATCTGAGAGGGGAATATGTTCAATCAAATCATAATTAACTGATCCTCCTGTATTTTCTTTTACCCAAAGCCAGGAACTTTTCAGCACCCACTTATATGATGAAAGGTGTTCCAGACATGACCAACACGGCTTTTTATTCTGATATAACATATCTTGGAGTAAATAATTTATTTCCACTAATATAGATGGTTTAGTGAACCATACTTACTTAAGCCCTTTGCTCCCTATGGAGTATAGGCCATTGATGTCTTTCTTCCAATGTTCTCAACCCTGGGCTGTCTTTTTTTTCCCTGGGGGAAGATCTTCCTCTCCCATGTTTTGTTGATATTGATTTGTCATTGATGTTTCTGTGAATTTGGCTTTTTTCTAGGTAGGGGTGTCAGCCCTATGCAAGTCTATTTCTACTTCTATAAAGAGGTAGGCCACATTAGCCATCTGGCCTTTATCCTTTGACCTGTGCAGCATGGGAGGTCCTACCAGGAACTTGTACCCCATTATTAATTATTTTTGTCCCCAATGTTTTATGAGCCCTAAAAATCTAGCCAATAAAATTAAATGTAAACAACTCTCAAACTTCCAAGTGATGGCATCACCTCAGATCTGTCCAGTCAAATTTGTTCTGGAATGTATAGATGCCAAATCCAAAGAGACAGAGGAGACAGAAGATAGGTGCAATCAGGCGTTATGTTAGGCAAGGTTCAACATCAGTTATTGTTCAACAACTAAACTTGTCAACATAAAATGTCAGCAACACAAACGATTTAGCATCTATTAGCATAATAGCTATACAATTATAGCTGACACTTTCATTCATTCATGACCCTCTCTCTCTCTCTCTCTATCTCTAAATATATATATATATATATATTTCCCTCTACACAGAGCTACAGAGCTTGTCAAACAAACCATTGCACAAACATATCTGATGTTACTCTGTAGTTTTTCATTGGACCATTACATTCAACACAAACTTTTAGCAATAAACATGATTACTCTTCTCATTTGTACAATTTTCTATTCATCTCAATGTTGATGAGGTAATACATTAATTTCTTATTATTACACCTGGGGCCATCACATAACTTTTCTAAAGAGCTTTCAAGCATTAGGTATTTTGATTTTTAGATAATTTGAATTCAGCTTTGTCACTTTTTGTTTTCTATTCAACCATATGAAATGCTCTCATTGGATTACCCTAGGCCGACAGTTCAAATCCACTGGTGACATCTTGTCATATTTGTGGGAAAAATACTGTACTATAGATCACCCTAGTTCACTAAGCTATAAATAAGTAGCAGATCAGTTTGTCAGTGTTTTTGTGATAGATAATATTTTATCTAGGGTAGATTATTTTTTACTGATTGTACATTAAACAAAGCTTTGTGAGTGGATTTGGTAGACAGGAACTGATGGATGCTTGTCATATATACATATTGTGTATGTGTGTGTTACTGTCTTCTTGCCTTGACATTGCATGATGGCTGGAAATGAATATCACTCATGCAAATGGTGTCCTTCATTCCAAATCTTTCAGGAAAGCATGTTTGATTGTGGATATCTATTGTTGGATATTACCTTACTTGAGAGCAGATGAGGACTGGTAGCAAGATGGGTATCCAGCCATAGAAAAATCTGCCTCAACAAATCCCACCTGATCCATGCAAACATGGAAAAGTGGATGTTAAAACAATGATGATAATGTCCACTATAAAGAACCAACCCATAAGAAGTGTTCGGTCGAGGTTTAGGAGATAGTTATCTCACATTCTTGCTGATGACAGCAGTTGGCTGGACTTCCAAGTAGTACCTGTTTGCAGCTGGGTGAAGTGGGTAATCTAAAAGTACAGTATTTGAAACATAACCATAGTCAACTGTTAGAGATAGGATGTAAGCCAGTGGCCCTTTTTGTTCATCATCCAACATCTAATTGATAATAGTAAAGGGAGAAAAACACAAATTGAAAGAAATTGATAACAATAACAAGTAGCTGGAGAAACTTTTATTTTTAAACGTTTGTAAGAATTTGCAATTAGCATAATAATTCAAATAATACTGATGGAGATGAGAGAAAGTTGTTAAAGAGTGGGAAATAATGTTTTAGTTAGAAAGCAAATTAGAAAAAAAGCTTGGTCTGTAGAGTACAGGAAAAGAGAGTCTGTGAAATTCATGCCTTCCTCAAGAGTGTCTGTGCAACATCAAGTTTTTTGGATTTTTCAAATGGAAATCAAAACTCAACTCAATAACAGTATAGGTAATGTAAATGTTAGTTTTCTTTTTTCTGACTAGGCAAAAAAGGTTATGTGATTTTAAAATAAAGGGAAGCTGTTGTGTTCATGCTAATCAGCCGAAATTGCAAGGATGATCCGGTTCTTGACTGAGGATAGAAAGCTTCGAATGACCTGTCCTTGTTTCTTTTGTATCGTCTATCTGGATGTTTTGTTGTACCCTTTTTGTATCACCTAGTTGTCCGGATGTTTTGCGTTCTTGTCCCATTTTGTATTTTTATATATATATATATATATATATATATACACACACACACACACACACATGTATATACATGAAGAGTGGAGTTTATGGCATTATATTTCCACAGTTTACAATTGCTTCAACAACTTGCAGGTGACCTATCAAACAGCATGTCTAAGAACATAGATGCTAATAAAAATTCAGTCATGCATATTATATAATGAATATTACACAATGGCACCAGCAGTTATTTAATAATAACTGATCAAAGAAATATATATATATATATATATATATATACAAGCACAAATTAAAGGTTACAAACCTCATTCAGAGACAGCAAAATCCTATGAAATTATCTATACAAAGTATTGAACATGATATTTAATACTCAACTGCATGGTAACTATAGAAGCCATGGATGAGAGAACAGAGAGGTAATTAATAAATTATTATTTATTAATTAAAAAATTGACAAACATCACTAACAGCTGTTTCAGTTCAGACCATCAGAAAATTAATCAATTAAATAAAAAATTATGTGAAAGCTGAATCTCTTCAGAAGTTGATAGAGATATGCAAAATAGGTGTTCAATTTCCTTATGTTGAGTAAACGGCTTCATGATGGACTATTTTTTAAAATAATGATTCTACTATTAATGGAGCAGTACATATATGTGTGTGTGTGTGAATGTTCTGCCTGGGGGTCTCTATCTGAAAATTTAGCTTACATTTATTCTCACTGCGTGGCTGAGCAGTTGGTATTAAAAGAGGACATGCAAATATAAATACAGTTGCTCTGACATTTCTTGAGGCATTATGCTGAATCTCTAAGTTCAGCTTGTTGCTGGTCCCAGTAAATCTAGCTGGAAATACATCTGATGTTAGAGTAAAGTGGTTAGCAGTAACAAGAAGCACACAATGCTGGTTATA
Source organism: Octopus sinensis (assembly GCF_006345805.1). Lineage (NCBI taxonomy): Eukaryota > Metazoa > Mollusca > Cephalopoda > Octopoda > Octopodidae > Octopus > Octopus sinensis. The sequence goes on along the minus strand of NC_043001.1, from coordinate 87,408,225 downwards.
TATAAAAGAAGGCATTTCTGATGTTAGTGTTCTGGGGTACTATATAAAATTGTGAATTTTAAAAGGGTAAAAGAAAGGTAGGGGGTGGGTATAATATGTAAAAATACTGAAAATAATAAAAAATAGAAAAGGTTTCCATATTGACAGGATATAGATCCATCTGTGTTGATTTAGGCAGCAAGAGCTGAAATTAGCTTGTTGTCATGTTTACCTTCCAGCAGGCAGGTGACTGGCAACAGGCTGTTGGGTTTGTTCATCAGGTAGTTCTAAATAAAAAATAAATAAATAAAATAAAAGTAGGACTACATCAAATGTACTCCCCAAACTCCTAAGCTATAACTTGATTAAAAGAAATATTTCACCCAATATTACTAATTTTTCTTCTCAATATATTGTTAATGTTTGAATGTACATTACAATATTAAGTGTTTTGTTTTGTTGCTAGAGAATAAATATCTATTTGGGGCTTTATATAGCTATGGAGCAGCCTCACCTGGAATTTGCATCACCGGTCTGGAACCCCTATCTTGCTCAGGATATTAATCGTCTGGAAACCGTTCAGCGACATGCAACCATGAGTATATCCTCCATCAGGCATTTGCCATATTCTGAACGCCTTACTTCCCTGGGCATGGATACATTGAAACTCCGACATTTGGCAGCTGACTTGGCAGACATCCATAAAATTATTAACCATCTTACTAACAATAACTCTGAGCACCTTTTCAAACTCCACCTGTTTAACACCCATGGACATGTTTACAAAATCAGAAAACAGCACAGCTCCCATGACTTTCAGAAACATTTTTTCATGCTAAGAGTTGCTGAAGCATGGAACAAACTGCCGGCATCAGTTGTTAGTTGTCGGAGCACTGCATCTTTCAAAACTTCCATGCTTCCTGAGATTCGCCAACACTACACCTGATTTTCTCCCCTCCATACACACGCAAGCATGTATCTGACTTATATACTGTTCACTTCCCAGACATTTGTACATTACTGCATATGCTTTATATGCACTTTTGACAAGTTGTGGTGCACCTGAGAACTGTATACAATAATTTCATTATTATTATTTTATAAGCATCTTAGCCAATACTGTATGAAAACAATTGGCTTACAGACATGTTTTATGCTACATTAGTACAACAACATGAAACACTTAACAGCCCAGTATATTAATGTTTGAGCTTGCCAAGAAAAATGTTAAAAATACAACTTGGTCTATCCAGTATACTAGATGAGGATCTTTTCTTCTTGGCTGCACCTGTGGAAATTTCAAAGTTTAGTGAAAATTTTAAAATTTGGTGTATTGATGTAATTTTCTGTGCTGAATATCAGGGAAAACCCACTTTTTCTCGAAAATTTTTAGGCGCAGGAGTGGATGTGTGGTAAGTAGCTTGCTTACCAACCACATAGTTCTGGGTTCAGTTGATTTGCTCGACTAAAGGTGGTCTCCAGCATGGCTGCAGTCAAATGACTGAAACAAGTAAAAGACTAAAAGGTTTAAAGTTTGATCATTTTTACCCAGTCAGCAAACAGGATTTGGAAGCTGTTGTCAACTGTAAACAAATGATCACCTCATACCTCATGCTTTAAGCATTTAATAAGTGAAAAATGACCACATGGGTAAGCAGCTTGGTTTGTTAGTATGGAAATAGGCATATATATGGCTAAAAAGCTATCAATTCTTGATCTATGGCGAAAATGAATTTCATGTCAATTATTACCATACCAAACTACATCATTACACTAAATATGAAATTAATTCAAACAAAATTTGAAGAAATTGAAAAACACCAGCCAAACATAAAAAAATTCCCTAGATGGTTTATAAGCAGTGTGTTTGGGGATAGTTATAGGAGGTACACAGTTGCTGACAATGATTCCAACAAGAGCTGAAATATTCATATAACTATCCCTTCTTTTTCTACCTACAAAACACGTGTCTGCATTATTTACAATCATCATAACATACATTGTAGATTAATAAATCTAAAGACATGTTGTGTGGTATATTACAGCACTAAAACAAAACATTGTTTGCACTGTTATAAAATACAGTGTTGGCTAATAATCCATAATTATGTTCTATAGTATATTATAGAAACGAAATGAAACACTATTAACACACTACTAATTTAGAGTTCGACCTCGCAGTCAAGAAAGTGTTGAATAGTAAACAGATCTATCAAGTTTACTTTAGCCACAAACAGTGTATTCTTGGATAGTTAAGGAGAGTGCACAGATGCTGATGAAACTCCAGAGTTAAAATGTGCAGTATAAACAGCTGTTTCTTCTATTTCTGTCAGTGAACATGTTGAGTATATAGATGTAATATTCATGTTAATTGTAACATGCAGTGTTACTTACAGGTATGTTCTATTGTATATTTTAACATGAAATGAAACACTTAACACACTAGTAATTGTTCACTTCAACTTCAACACTTAAAGCTGTCAAATTTAACTTTAACACACAAAGTTATTAGATTCACTTTAAATTTATATTTATTATTACAAGGTGTCAAAAATTTTGTTGCATAACTAAAACTTGATTACTGACACAGTCCCACAATCACAGTTGTGTGACAAAAATGTTTTAATTTAAACTTAATGTGAATTAACTTTGTGGACTATTAAATGTGTCTTCCACAATGTAAGTGCTTCAGTTTCAACACACAGTCTCAGATCAAGTCACTTGCTCAACAGTTACGGCTCAACTTTGATAAGTCTCTATATTTTTGTAGAAGGAGAAAATAGGAAAGTTGGCTGTCAGCTTTTTTTACAGGTTATCAATGGTGTAAATGAAATGTAGTGATTATCAATACTCACATGAGCATAGGTCATGGCGTTATTCTTTTCTGTAGATGAAGAATCAAGACCAATCCAAACAACGATTTCTTTCTTTGTATCAATGACAAAAACATCCTGAAGGGAAAATATAAATCTAGCTATTAAAACTGATTTAACAATGATCGTCTCTCACCCAGGCCACAGAGAATAGAAAGAATATATTAAGTACTTGCCTCCCAATAAGCCAAAGAGGGAGCCTTCTATAGAGTCACCATACATAAAAGAAAAAACAGCTAGGTTTTCTTTACTACACATGAGATTTCTTAAAATGAAATACTAAATAATACAGTTTGAAATACACAGTGTTAGAATAAAGCATAAAACTATTACGGTCTCAGCTTTGATGACTGGATCTACAGAATCAAGGCTGACCTACAGAGAAACAACTAGACATACTGTACACATTGTATTATCATAGACCCTAGATATCATATATATTATATTAGTTGATGAAAACTGAAATAATATATACATAATTGTATATGTATGTATATGAATGCATGTGTCTTTGTGAGTACCCTTGTCTTGACAACAAGTGGTGGCTGTAAATGAGCCTCACTATCATACAAGTTCATTTCCAGTCTTCCATTGAAAACATCTCTGGCTACAAGGAAATATAACTTGGTTTGGAAACAAGTGAGGGTTGGTGACAAGAAATCATCTGGCTGCAAAAAATTCATATCAACAAATCCAGTCTGACCCATGAAAGTATGGGAAGGTTGATGTTAAATGATGATGATGATGATGATAGTGGTGCTGAGGTTGTTGTTTCCTAGATACCTTATATACATTATATTATTATACCCTAGAAGTCTTACATACAAGTTGTGTACATCATATATTAGACTCTAGATATCATATGTACAAGTAATAGCATTGGGTCATCCCATAAATAATGCGTTTTTTTTTCATACTTTTATTTTTCAAAATAAAGTGTGTTAAATTATAAGGCACCAAAAGAGAATGACTTGCCCCAAACACAACAGAATATGCTTCAACACATGAACTCACATAAAGAATCTTGCAAAACAAATCCAAAAATGAGAAGTAAACAATGTCCTTTTTTAATCTAAAATATACTCTCCTTAATTTTCTACAATGCTCTTCCAGGTAGCCTTGCAAGGCCCCTCTTCCAAAATTCACTTGTCAGTTATGAAAAATACTCCTTCAGTAATGTTCTGACCTCATCTACAGAATTAATATTTTTTCTATCCAAATGATTTTGAGGACTGCAGGCAGAATAAAGGATAATCAGATGGGGCAATGTCCAACAAATATGGTGGGTGGGGCACTGTTTCCGATTCAAACTGCTCCAGCCTTTGGAATGTCGTCCACACTGTATGTGGCTAAGCATTATCCTGTTGGAAGAACACCTTGAAACAAAAGTGAGTTGTTTTTCTTCTACAGTTGGTGTTGATGAATGGTTGAATGACCAAATCCAAGTGTTTCTGCAACTTCCTCACCAGTTATGATGGGATTTTGTTCCACCAGGGTTTGCAGGACGTCCATGTCGAGTTCTATAGATCTTCCAGGATGAAGCTTGTCTTCTTGGCTGTAGTTTCTGGCACAGAATTTCTGGAGCCACTGTTGACACAGGCTTACACTTATTGTTTGATCCCCATATACTGCATTAATATTCCCTGCACTTTCCATTGCATTGTTGCCTTTATTGAACTCATAAAGCAAAATATATGAATATGCTACTTTGTCACTTCCATTATAGTTTTGAAAAAATAACTTAAAATCAAACTGCACTCTTCAAAACTTGCACTAAGAATAAGGACACGGTAAAATTACTACCTGCTTTTATAGCAAATTGATGAAGGTAGTTTATCCCTCCCCCACTCCAACTTTTAGTTCATGCAATTGAAAAAAACTGCATGATTTATGGGATGACCCAATATATACATTATATATGAGATATGAGAACAAATGAGAGAACTTCTACACAATTGCTTCACCTGCTGAAAATATCAAATTTCCTTTAACTTAGTACAATCTTTAAAAAAAAATCACCTATGATATTGTAGCTCTATGTACAGTATGTTTGAATAGAGGTCTGCTGGATCGGGGCTGACCAGGGGCTAAAGATGTTTGGTTTTAATATAATGGAACCTACTCCTTGCTTCCCAAAATTCACCAACACTACTCCTGATATTCCTAGGCATCCCTTTCCTTTTTATGGCCCCTTTTACATTTCATTTTTGTATCCCTTTTTGTTTTATTCAAAGTATTGTGCATGAACTGTAGTACACCTAAGCACCTTATACAATAAGCTCATTATTATAATTATCATTGTTCTTTTTGTACTTCCTATTTTATATCCTGTAGGTCCAGGTCAAAACTATGGGCCTGATGTCAGCTTATAGGCAAGATGTCACTTGGTTGATAATACTCCCTATAAGTATGTGAGTTGTTCCAAGTAGTGCAATCTTCTGGACTACATAAATATTGATGCTGCCCAGGAAGCAGTTGGTAAAATTTTCCTTTCCTTTTTTCTTAAGTCCTAGTGATCTAATGACCACTGGTATTATTTTGGTTTTCATATTCCACATCCTGTTGATTTTCATCTCTGGGTCTTTGTATTTAGGAAGATTATCTGTCTTTCACAAAAGTGTTTCCTTCAGAAGGCATTATCGTGTTGACAAGCATATAACTAATGTCCTCCCTGTCCTTGATAATGATTGTAGGTTTGTTGGCTTTTATCTCTGTGTCAGTATAGGTGGCCATGTCCCAGACATCAATATTGTTAGTGACTATGTTTGGTTTATGTTCATACCAACTTGGTTATTTTGATTTTATAATGCCAGTATATTTTCCAATGCAGGTACACCCCTGCCTTGTTATGCCAATAGATGCATTTGGTCTTTGCTAGGCTGAAGCATTATTTTTGATTAATCTCTCAATCAATTTATGGTTATCCTGTAGCAAAAGATAAACACCTTGGAAGCCAAAAACCAAGGCATTTTAATTCCTTGTTGAAGCTATTTTTCTTCACTATTGCTACCAAACTCCTTAAAAGCCATGCATGCCACAACAACCCATATTTATTACCACTTCCATACTTTTGTACCTACTATAAAGAAACCGTGGCAAGTGTAGCTGAAAAGGTGGAGTACATGACTGTGATGCATTGCAGTATTTAGTCTGTTTTGTTTTTTTCAGTTTTGTGTTCAAAATCTACCAAAGGCAACATTTCCTTCCATTTGTTCACTGGCTTGTAAAATAAGTATGTCTATCAGCAATATTCTGGGAGCCAAATAGTCATATTATAAATCTGTTCTACCTTTGGACATTATTGAAAGACTAAGTGTAATTAATCATAAATGTAAGCATAAAGCCTGAAATTTGGGAGAAGGGAATTTGTCAATTATATCGACTCTAGTATGTGATTGACATCTTATTTTATTGACCCCATATGGATAAAAGGCAAAGTTGGTCTTAGCAGAATTTGAACTCAGAAGATAAAAAGCCTGAAGAACTGTCACTAAGCATTTTGTCCAGTGCAATAACGATTCAACCAACACACCACCTTAATTAATCTTTCCTTTATCATTTTTAAATCTTTTATCTTTTTCAGTCATTGGACTGTGGCCATGCTGGGGTACCACCATGAGGAATTTTAGTCAAATGAATCAACCTCAGTTTAGTGTATATGTATGTGTGTGAAGGATCATCACCACCACTACCACCACCACCACCACCACCATGTTGGTATTCATGTTACAGTAATCCCTCGACTATCATGGGTGTTACATTCCAAACCCCTCCTGTGATAGGTGAAAATCCATGAAGTAGAAACAGTACTGTATATCTTTTTTTTTATTATTTTCATAATTTGTATAGATATATTTTATGATGAATGAAAAACAACACCATGGAGGAACTGATGTAAGCTTAGATAATAAACCACGATAGGTGAACCGCGATATGGCGAGGGATTACAGCAATGTTGATTAGGGTTAATCTTAAGAACAGAGCTATCATATTGTATCGCCAATTGTTATGGTGATACTTTCTTTACACTATAACTGTGTAGTAACAATAAAACATAACGAACCAACAAATGATATTCCGACAAACTAACAAAACAACACCTTATGGCTCCCTGTGATTAATGCCTACTCTCTGTCTGTCTCTCACTCAGACCACTACTGCTTACAGTCGTTCAGTCCAGTCTACTCTCACAGCTGGGGGTGTTGTGACTCCTGCCACAACATCTCCCATTTTGAGATTTTGACTTCCGTAGGAAACAAAATTTATTTTATTATTATTATCATTAGTTTCTTTTTCTTTCTTTCCAACACCTTTTCCTTATTGAAATTTTGCTTTCCTATGGAGTTCAGTACCTTTTCAACTTAGAATTATTTCTAAATGTTCAATCTGTTTACCTTTTCTGTTACTGTTCCTTCTAGGCTTAATCTCTTTCGGTGCTGGCACATTGAACATGTTGTAAAACACTTCCATTAAAACTTCCTTCCTTTCTTTCTTCTGTATGTCTGATTTTTAATTGATTTAGGTGTCGTTTATGCTCCCATCATTGACCTTTTATTAAATACATCAGGTTTCCAATTCTTTTAGCCACTACACCAACCTGCCAACTCATTTTACTGTTCTTGTATACTTTGAAATGGACTTTGTCTCCGACATCAAAATGTTTAGTTGAATTCTGATGCAAAGTTTAATATGCCATCTATCGAAAATGAACTTATAGTGTTTCTGGACCTCTTAGGACATAGCTCCATTAACTGTTGTTCTTCTTGTTGCTGAAGTAGTTGTTTCTGCAACTCCTGTTGATGTTCTTGCTACTGTTTTTGCAAATGTATAATAGATCTTCCATTATTAACACCTTTGTATCACAAAAATTTGTTAACTGGCCTGCATGAGCTTCGAATCCTTGTTGCCAATATTTGTTGTATTGCCAATTGTTATGACAATACTTTTTTTTACACTATAATCATGTAGTAACAATAAAGCATATAATGAAGCAGGGTAACAACAATGTAACAATCCAAAGCATTATTAAGGATTAATTTCAAAACAACAAATAATAAATAAACAACAAAACAAAAGGAGAGAGAGAGAGAAATGGGGCAAGAGGGTGAAAGACAGAGGAGACGGGGTGGGGGAAAGGGTAAAAAGAGAGAGGAAGGGTGAGAGAAGGGATGGAGAAAGAGAGATAGAAGAGATGGAAAGAGAGAGAGAGATAGAACAGAAGAAATTTTGTTGTACCCTTACCTTGGAATCTAAATCATGTTTTCCAATGTCTCCTTTTTTCTCCAGGTGAAATTGAACTTTTCCTGAGGAATCAGACAACCTGTTGGTGTAAGATGATAATCATTTATTATTGAGACACGCACACACACAAACGTGTGAGTGTAAGCTTGAAAGGGCCCACACTGAGGAAAAATTTAAGGATCAATTTTCTTTTGTCTTTTGTTTTAGTCATCGGACTGTGGACATGCTGTGACACTGCCTTAAAAAGTTTAGTTAAACAAATCAACCTTAGTACTTATTTGTTTGAGGCAGGAACCTATTCTATTGGTCTCTTGTGGCCGAACTGCTAAGTCACATGGATGTAAACAAACCAACACCAGTTGTCAAGCAGTGGCAGGTGAACAAACACACACCTATATTGTCATTGTCGTTATCATCATCATCATTATTTAACATCCGTTTTCCATGCTGGCATCGACTGGATGGTTTGACAAGACCCTGCAAAATGCAGGGCTGTGCTGAGATCCAGTGTTAGCTTTGGCATATTTTCTGCAGTTGGATGCCCTTCATAATGCCAACCACCTTATAGTGTGTACCAGGTGCTATTTTTTGTATCACTGGCACTAGTGAAGTTGCCAACTAAATTGCAAAACAAAACAAAAAAGATCAGAAAAGGAATAAAAATCCATGATTAAGGTTTAGGGAGAGAGGAGGGGACTTCATGCTAGGTACTAGGTACTGAGAGGCTAAGTATGATAGAAGGACAAGCACAGGTATTTTGCTGGGCTTTCACACAGTTTCTTGTATCAAATTCACTCACAAGGCATTGGGTGGTCTGGGGCTATTGTTCAATGCCACACATTGGTACTGAACCCAAAACCATGTGGTTGGAAAGCAAGCTTCTTAATCACACAGCCATGCCTGCAACTATATATGTTCCATTTACAGGTTCTGGTTTCATTGCATCACATTATATTGTGGGCCTTAACCCATTTGTTACTATAATTCTGTTGAAATATACAGACTTTGTTTCAATTAAGTTTGAAAAAAATGAAAGCTTTAATAAAATAACTTTGTCAATATTAACCTGGTGTTTGGAATATTAATTAACATGAAATTTTGATAGTAGGGTTTAATTTAGATCACCTTAAAACATGAAGTTTATATCACAGAATCAGGAGTAAGGGTGGTATCAGGGTTAAGAAAACCTTCCCTATTAAGTAGGAGGTCTACTTCTGTGGAGTAAGCCTATAGGAACTATGCACCTAGATGTGTAGACATGTGTTTGCAATGAAGGAGATATGTAGTGTTGCATGTGGGAAACACAGAAGAGAAGAAAATGTGATTTATTGTTTATGAGTTGGTTATGCATGAATAATGTTTGTCTTTGTGTGATAAGATCTAGGAGCGTCAATGTTTGATATTTTGTTGTGCAAGTGATTTGTAATGTATGTTTCAGTTATTTTTGTGTACATAGGTGCAGGCATAACTGTGTGGATATGAAGCTCACTTTTCAACTGTGTGCTTTCAGGTTATATAATATCCCCAGGCTGATCAATGCCTTGTGAGTGAATTTGGTAGACAAAAGCTGAGTGAAAGTCCGTCATATGTGAGTGTGTGTGTGTATGTATGTGTGTGTGTGTTTGTTTGTCTGTCACCCTACTCTGTTGACAACTGGTGTTCATTTATTTACAGCCCTGTAACTTAGCAGGTTGTTGAAGGAGACAATAAATAACAAAATAAAAAACAAAGTACTTGGGGCAATTTGTTTGACTAAAACACTTCAAGGTGGTGCCCTAGCATGATCATAGATCAATGACTAAAACAAGTAGGAGTGGCTGTGTGGTATGTAGCTTGCTTACCAGCCATGTGGTTCTGGGTTCAGTCCCACTGCGTGGCACCTTGGGCAAGTGTCTTCTACTATAGCCTTGGGCCGACCAAAGCCTTGTGAGTGGATTTGGTAGTCGGAAACTGAAAGAAGCCCATCGTATATATGTATATATATATATATATATGTATGTGTTTATGTTTGTCCCCCAACATCGCTTGACAACTGATGGTGGTATGTTTATGTCCCTGTTACTTAGCGGTTCGGCAAAAGAGACCGATAGAATAAGTACTAGGCTTACAAAGAATAAATCTTGGGGGCGATATGCTCGACTAAAGGCGGTGCTCCAGAATGGCCAGTCAAATGACTGAAACAAGTAAAAGAATAAATAAAAGTGCAAGAGTATTGCTATGCTCAGACTAAATGCCAAAATATAACACCACAAACAACAACAAAAAACATCATACAAACTACCACCATCACCACTGCCACAATCCACTATCAACACCATAACTACAACAACAGCAACCATCACCATTACCCTTTCGTTACTGTATTTATTTTGAGATGCTCTGTTTCTTTCAATTATTTTAGATATAACAAAGAATTTAGTAAAAAACTTTGTTGTCATTAAGCTAGTGTTAGGATGTTTATAGGCATAGGAGTGGCTGTGTGGTAAGTAGCTTGTTTACCAGCCACATGTTTCAGGGTTCAGTCTCACTGCGTGGCACCTTGGGCAAGTATCTTCTACTATAGCCTCGGGTTGACCAAAGCCTTGTGAGTGGATTTGGTAGACGGAAACTGAAAGAAGCCTGTCACATATATGTATATATGTGTGTCTGTGTTTGTCCCCACCCCAATCATCGCTTGACAACCAATGCTGGTGTGTTTATGTCACCATAACTTAGCGATTCAGCAAAAGAGACCGATAGAATAAGTACTAGGCTTACAAAGAATAAGTCCTGGGGTCGATTTGCTCGACTAAATGTGGTGCTCTAGCATGGCCATAGTCAAATGACTGAAACAAGTAAAAGAGTAAAACCAACATAAATTGTGACAAAGGTTTAGCAGAAGATTTTAATTCAAAACTTTGACCTTAGCAGAATTTGAACACAGAATTTGACATTAGCAGAATTTGAACTGAGAATGTAAAGATGTGCTAATGATTCCGCCAGCTTGCTGCCCTATTTCTATATCTAATATCATGTGTCATCAACTCACTCTATATGTTCTCCCACATGCAGCCACGCCTCTTGTGCAAAGTATCTGATATCTTTGTTCATTCCTACTAGGCATTAATCCATCTCTAGATTCTACATTCGGCCTTTTGTTATACCACTAGGCCTTTGTTATGCCCACCTTGCTCTTGTACCAGGAGTACTGTATGTAAAAAGCTCATCATTATTTGTATAAGGTAAAAACAAGGATTATAAAGGGATCACTGCAAATGAGACATATCAACTGCATCAGTTAAGGAATCTTAAGGCACTTCCATCCACATAGTAGGGGAAGCAGTGCTAAGGTAATGGAAATTGATTTTCTTCCTTAGACAGGGAAAAAAATATGGTACTCACCTGTAAAGTTCCTTAGGTCCTTCTTCTGATGTAAAGTGGGTCTCTTCCTCTTTTTCTTCTGTTAGGGATGTGTAAAACTCATGCTACAATGAAAAGGAAGAAGAAGATAAAAGCAAAGAATTTTGGTTAGATATAATTTTGATTACTTTTGGCAGGCATAGAGAATTGGTTGATTGAACACTAAAACATTAATGAAGTGCATTCACGCTGTTAATATTCTATTTACTAATTCCACATGAAGTTTTGAAAGATGACATTGCTTTTCAAACAAAGAGTTTTGGGTTCAGTCTCAATGTGTGGTACCTTGGGCTAGTGTCTTCTAATATAGCCCTGGGCTGACCGAAATTTTGTGAGTGAACTTCACAGATAGAAACTCAAAGAAGCCCATCATATATATATGAGGGGGTGCTGAAAAGTTCCTGGCTTTAAGGATATTGCAAAAGGCTTAGTTAGATCCCAACCTTCTTAGTTCTTTGACAGGGCTTAGAAAAACTGAAGGCCCACTGCAATAAGTGTGTGAACTTGAGAGGGAAATATGTTGAATAAAATCATAATTAACTGATCCTTCCGTATTTTCTTTTGCCTGAAGCCAGGAACTTTTCAACATCCCCTCATACACACATATAGTGTGCGTGTGTGTTTGTGTCTCCTTGTCTTGACATTGTGTGATAGTTTTAAAACAAAACTGTGTCCTTAGTTTCCAATCTTCCATGAAAACATGCTGGACCATGGGGAAGTATTACATTACTTGGAATAGGAGAGAGAGGACAACAGGAAAGGTATCTGGTTGTAAAAATTTGCCTTAAATTCTGCTTGACTCATGCAAGCAAGCATGGAAAATTGAATGTTAAAATGATGACAATGACAGAAATGTTCCTGTGAGATTTGAACTCTCACATGTTTTACAGTAGTTTATTAACTCTCAGTCTTAACTTACTATTTTACACATTATTCACAAGCATCAATGCCAATAATGATAATAATCCTTTCTACTATAAGTACAAGGCTTGAAATTCTTTGGAAAGGGCCTAGTCAATTACACTGACCCCAGTGCTTGACTGGTACTTATGTTATCGGCCTTGAAAGGATGAAAAGCAAAGTTGACCTTGGTGGCATTTGAACTCAGAAGGTAAGGATGGATGAAATGTCACTAAAACATTTTGTTCAGTATGCTAACAATTCAGCCAGCTTGCCACCTTAATAGTAGTAGTAGCAGCAGCAGCAATAATACATTTGTGTCTGTTGTGCCTTATCTAATTCATTACTTCCTAAGTATTTGTAGAGAACTGGACCAAACCGAGACATACAAATAGTCAAGAATCAGTGAACTAGATATGGTACAACACACACAAATCAAAGAGAAGATAAGAAAGGAATACTATAGATAAGTTAGATTTATACTTAAAACAGAGTTCAATTTGAAAAACAAGATAATAGGTGTCAATACTCTAGCTGTTCCAGTTATAAGTAACAGTTACAATATTCTTATTTGGACACTGAATGAACTAACCAAACAAGACCCCAGTGCTCAAATGGTATTTATTTTATCAACTCCAAAAGGATGAAAAGTTAAGTCAATCTTCATGGAATTTGAACTCAAGACGAAATGAAGCTAAGCGTTACGCCTGGTGGCTAACGATTTTGCCGGCTCGCTGTCTTAATAATAATAATAATAACAATAGTTTCAAATTCTAGCACAAATCCAGCAATTTTTTAGGGGAGAGTAAAGTCAATTACACTCACCCATACTGAACTGGTACTTAGCTTTATCTTTCAGCTTTTTTATGTTGATAAATTGACCTTGGCAATATTTGAACTCATAAAGTAAAGAACTGGACAAAATACAGTTGAGCATTTTGTCTGATGCATTAATGATTCTGTCATCTTGCTGCCTTGACGTCGATGATGATGATTCTTTCTAAGTTTTGGTACACATACACTTCTGATGGACCAGCCTCGCAAAAGCAGCCCAACTTATTGACAGATTCTTAGAGCAAGCCCTAAGAAGGAATTCTCAGGGATCTGAGCATTTACTTGAGGCCAACAATTCATCTTTTTTTTTTTTTGAAAATATTTGATCACTGAAGTAAATTATTTTTTTAAGGTGGAACTCAAAGTAGATAAAGCTATAAGTAATAGTATTTAGTATGTTAGGTTAAAACAACACTAAGATGGAAAGCCTCACTATTCCACCTTACAAAGATGTTTTACTTTAATTCTCTCAAAATTTCTAAATTCTAATAATAGTATTATAATACTTGATCATTATCTTATTGTTTTTCAAGTCTCACCACAGCACATAACAAATCTACTTCAGCCAACCATATACCAGTAATCCCTAGGTATGTAACTAGGTAGATAGGTAAATAAGAAGGTAGGTAAGTAGATAGGTAGGTAGGCAAGTAGAGAGAATAGCATCCTGAAATACTTACATCAGCTTCAGTAGAATCTTCTTCCAGTACCTCTGTTTTAATTGCAATGCTTCGTTCATTTTTCAACTCATTGATGTACATTACAGCCTGGCAACAGAAGATAGAATGGTAAAGCAGAATACAGTATAACATAATACCACACATCACAATTCAACAAAAGACAGAATATTATATGGAAGGATTAACAGAAGAGTTCATTTGCCATAACTTCTACAAACTCTACTGATTCACATAGATTCTAGGTTCTTATAATATATTGCAGTACAATACAATATAATTATTGAACAGGATTGCACAGGCATACCTCAACTTATATTCTGAGTTGGGTCTTTTTTGACTTTACATCCAATTTTTAAGAAATTATTTGGAAAAAAATAACCTCAACCTCAACTTCAGTCAATTTCTTGGCAAACATTTATAAGCATAAAAATTAAAAACCAATAATGAAGTGGACAATCAAGTAAAATATGTGAAAATATGTACAAACTATCTATTAAAAAGATATGAGCAAATAAATTTTTTTTAATGTTTTACGTGTTATGTCATCTTTTGAGTGAAGTCACATGTTTTGGAATCAATTACTGATGTAAACTGAGCTATGCCAATATATTGTGATATTCTATATGATTTTTCCTATACAAGACCTGAGATGTAAACAAACAATGAGATTGAAGATTATCCTTTTCACATCTTTGATTTCATTGTTTATTTACATCTGATATTTTGTATACAAAACGTTGTAGCAAAAATCAGTGCTGGTCATAATTTCTATAGAATATCTGTGAAGATAACCTTAATGAGTGATGTAAAAGTGCACTGCTAACACAGTAATGACTTATAAAATCATTTAATATACTTTATAGCATACTATGGTTGCATAATGAAATACTGCATACCTACAAGTTATTGTAGTCACAGCGTATTGTTGGTTAGTTCACATTACTCTATAAAGAGCATAGGGCTGGTTTCCCAGTTTCCTTGATACACGCATTCCTCCCTGGATGCAACACCAGTCTGTTGTAAGATTACGTATTGCCTGGTCCAGGAATTGGAACCACAGTCTTACAATCATGAGTCCCCTAATCACTAAGCCATGCAATCCACAGTAAATTGTAGTTAAAGTAAATGGATTCTCCTATTTCAATGATGAAAGCTCCAGCTTTTCTTGTCAACTGAACAACTTTCTCATTGAATCAGCATGGTTTAGTATTCCACTGACATTAGTAGCCATAATATAATTCCAGAGCAAAATAGGAGTGATAATGTGTATGACAAAGCTGGTTATTTGAATTACAGCCATAGTTCATCCAATGAGTTTCCAAACAATTTCCATCTACATTATTTCACTTATGAGAAATGCTGGACATAAGAAGCATCGGATGTGGTGTGCAAGAGAGACATTTGCGCTGGTATGGTCATGTACTGCGGATGGATGAGGAGAGATGTGTGAAGAAGTGCCACTCCCAAACAGTTGAAGGTATCTGGGGGAGAGGTAGACCCAGGAAGACATGGAATGAGGTGGTCAAGCATGACCTTCGAATGTTGGGCCTCACAGAGGCAATGACAAAAAGACTGAGATCTCTGGAGATATGCTGTGACTACAAAGACCCGACAAATAATGTGAGTTCATGGCTATTTCCTGCTTGAGTTTCGCATAGCCCCAGCCCTTCCAAAGTACCTTGGATTGCAGAACAACCTGCTGTGCTTACCTTGAATCGTAGGGTGACCTGCTGTGCTTGAGGAGACCTATTGGGTCAAGTACATCAACATCAAAATAGATATCAAATGGAAATTGTAGTTGCGATACCTGTGCTGGTGGCACGTAAAAAGCACCAACCAATCATGGCCACTGCCAGCCTCCCCTTGAGTGGTTGGTGTTAGGAAGGGCATCCAGCTGTAGAAACACTGCCAGATCAGACTGGAGCCTGGTACAGCTTCCTGGCTTCCCAGACCCCGGTTGAACTATCCAATGATGATGATGATGAGATTTGCATCAACCAGAGGCTTCAATGATACACACATATGTAAGATAATACACAGTTGCATTGAACCTAAGACTTCATGACTGCATCCATATAGTACACTACAGTACTGTAATGTATTGTCAAGAAAATACAGTACAATATACTACTGTACTATGTAGTCAAAACAGAACAGTACAATACCATAAAGTAGTGGTTTTGAACAAGTTTAAAACCATTTTAAGTTTGTTAAACATGGCAGGCATGACTAAGTTGTCGAAAAGTTTGGTTCTCCACCACATGGTTTTGAGTTCAGTTCTACTGTGTGGCATCTATAACCCTGGGCCAAGTAAATTTTTGTGAAAGGAGCTGATAGACAGAAACAGTAAGCCTGTTGTGAGTGTGTGTGTGTGTGTGCGCACACATGCGTGCTCATGTGATATTTGAAAATAAGTATCACCATCATTTAATTGTACATTATTTACAATCGACAGATATTTGTCCTCATTTTGTTTGTTGTTAACACAACGTTTCAGCTGATATATCCTCCAGCCTTCTTCAGGTGTCTTGGGGAAATTTCAAACCTGGGTTCTCATTCCTAAGGTATTTTTCGATGTTGTTGTCGTTGTTGTTATTGTTACTGTTGTTGTTGTTGTTATTATTATTATTATTATTCCTCCCGACGCCGATAGACGTACGTGAATCAGCTCTGTGAGTTTTGTGCCAATTTTATTGGAAATTTTTTAATAGGCTTGAATATTTTTTTATATTTTTGTAGCCAAACCGACCGGCTTCTTGCGGAGCTCGTCGGTTGGGCGAAATTTTGCCCCTTCGGGGTGAAATTGCTCTTTATTACATTGAAATTGACATTTTTTATGCACACACACATTTGCAAAATGGCTTTAAAACGAGCTGCTGGCTCTTCCCTCCTTCTTGCAACACCCCCTCCACAAGAACAAAAGGCAACGTCACGGGTTACGTACAACCCATTTCAAGCCATAAAAGGCAACAAAGATCCTCCTTCCGAACCGGAGTGCACGCGCTCGGTTCAAAAGGAGAATGCAAGCCAGGACGTCGCGTTCGACGTCACTCTTGATTTCCCTCCTCTGCCTTCAACAAGTGATGCTGTACCGAAGAGGGAGGAAAAGAAACTTATAGCAGACAAAAATACAGACAAGAACCAACAAAAAAATGTTAAAAACTCTAACGATTTTGCTTCTGCTGCGAAGCAAATTTCGGAAGATGTAGATATAACGATGGAGGACATAAAGATGGCACAAGATTTGTTGAGAAAGGAGGGGAACAGTGTTTTCCTCAACACACCTCAACAACTCACACAAGAGACAAACAAAAGAACAATCTTTTATAAAGTCTTCGAAAAGAAAACTAAAAGATTGTTTAACGCTACACCACAACAGTTAGAGATGGCTCTGAAGCCCATTTGGGGCCAGAAGAGCTATGTGACAAGAGGGAAGCGATTTGGAACCGTGGAGGTTCGCTTCCCAACAGAGGAGCTTGCAAGGGCGAACGCCATTTCGCCCTTGCAAAATGAACATTTGTTCCTCGTCCCGACGTACCTCGGGCGTAAGGTACAAAAAATAACTATAAGCACAATACCCCCCGAACAGAAAATCTCATGGCTAGTGGCGGCTGTCCTCTATGGCATAGAGGACACTGCCACTATTCTGAATGTTCGGAGGGTACGAGAAAAGAACTGGTCAGGCATGGGAATTCAACTGCTGGTACAGATCCAGCAGGAAAACATCAATGCCATACCTGACTTTGTCATCTTGCTGGATGGGACAAGGCTAAATGTTATTGTAGAGGGGCGAAAGCCAAAATGTTTCCTCTGCAGTAGCGAAAGCCACCTAAAAAGGGACTGCCCCATTCAAAAAAAGAGAATGGAGGAGTATAGCAAGAGGCAGCAGCAACAACAACAACAACAACAACAACAACAACACAAGCAACAACAACAGAAACAACAAAAACAGCAAGAAAAACCAAAGGCTGCCACACCACCAACACCATCACCAACACCAGCACCAAGACGAACAACACCACCTCCAACAACAACAACCACCACCAAACCAACACCGACAACCACCACCAAACCAACACCGACACCAGTACCTCGAAGGTCGACAGCAGCGACATCAACAGTAACAGGAGCAGCGGCACCACCGATACCGGTGGAACCAGAAACTTTTCGTCCTGCTACTGAAGCAGACCCCTCAACCATTCCTTTGCCGGATGAAGAGTCGGATTGTGCGAGCTCTGATTCCAACAAAGGAGAATGGAGTATAGTGCCTCCAAAGAAGAAAAGGAGGAAGAAACAAAAAGATTTACAGGGGAAGCACGAACAAATAGTGCTTCCCAACATCAACAACAACAACAACAACAACACACACTCACAACAACAAACAACAACAACACTTTCGACACCACTACTGCCACTGCCACACACACAAACACACACAGACACAATTACATCAATAAACACAAAGAACCAAAAACTAGTGGAGTACTTAAAAAACAAAACTAGTACAAATATAACCGATTTCATCATACCAACACAAAACACACCACCAGCACACATTCTCACAATAAAAATAAATGCAAAAACATATGATGAAATCAAACAAATATTCCCTAACGATGTGGGATCGCTAGGGAAAAGTTTCTCGAAGAAACTTTATAAAAACATTGTGGAAGCACCCGTGCAAAAGCACAAGGGAGCCACCCCCACCACCAACAACAGTAAGTAGAGCCTTTTTTCTCCGTTTTTTTTTTCCCCCTACTTTGAAACATGGCAAATCTTAGAATCGGTTGCTTGAATGTGAGAGGCCTCGGGTCACCTTGGAAACAGGGTCACCTGTTAAACGACCTGAGGTTTCATGATGTGGATGTAGCAGCCATCAGTGAAACCAGGCTCTCCGACCCGCAGGAACTCGCAGCCCTTTTCGGCGGATACGAGATATTTCTATCTCCGTGTCGGCCGGGAGCGGGCGGTGGTGGTACTGCGGTGTTGTTTCGGAAGGGCCTGGACCTGAAAATAAGAACAGTCTTCTTGGATCCGGAAGGTAAGTTGGTGGTCCTTGACGTGGACGGTAGTGACGGCGGTGCTTTCGGACTGCTGGCTGCCTACGCTCCGACAGGAGCAGGGCAGTCGGATTATTTCAAACGTCTGGAAGTTTTCCTGGGAACGTCACGCACTCTAGTACTAGTTGGGGATTGGAACGCTGTCTTAGACGAACGTTTCGATCGGGTGGGCAGGGGAGCGTCTGATAGGAGAGGGGGAGGGTGCAAGAGCCTCGCCAACCTACTCGGCCGCTTTCAGCTGTCCGACAGGTTTCGACTAGACAACCCGAATGTGCCAATGTGGACTTGGACAAACCGCATCGGGTCGTCTAGATCGTACTTAGATAGAGTGTTTTGTAGGCCAGCGGATAAGGACAGCGTAGGGTGTCCACAATTCCACCTAGTCGAATATACGGACCACAAATTAGTGATCTGTACGGTCGACTTAGATAGGCTACATAGACAGGGACCCGGCTACTGGAAGCTGAACGCGTCGTTAACGGCGTGCAAAGCTTACAGAGACCGGATTAGTTTACTAGTTAAGCGGGCGCTCACGGGGGCAATCATCAACAACAACTGGTGGTTTGCCCTCAAGAGAGCAATTAGAGTAGAGTCGATTAGGTATAGTAAGACTCTAGCTATTGAACGTAGGAAGAGAGAGCGGGATTTAGTTAAGAAACTAGACGAGGCTCTTGACACTGGCATCGCGACCGACGTGTTGGCGGCAAGGTTGGCCCTCGACCAACACTTCGACGCCAAACACGAAGGCTGCGTTGTCAGAGCTAAGGCACGTTCGCTAAGCGGGGAGGGGACTAGAGCCGCTCGATGGGCCCGCGTGGCGGAGGCGAAGCGAGGCAACAGAGCAACCATTCGGTCTTTGGTGGACCAGAACGGGCGCGAGGTTACCCAACCGAAGCAGATGTGTACGGTGCTTCAGCGGCACTTTGCTCAACTGTTTGGGACGAGCGGTGGAACGGACACCAACGGTACAGACTTCGGTGTGTACCTGGACGGACTGCCGCAACTCTCGGACAGCGAGGCAGAGTGCTGCGAAGGACCGATATCTGCCTGGGAAGTACAGGAAGCGATGAAGAGTTGCACGAGAGGTAGATCGCCGGGTTTGGATGGTCTGCCCTACGAGCTTTACTTTTCAATGCCAGACTTGTTTGCGGACCTGTTGGCAAACGTCTACTGCAACTGGCAGCAAAAC
Organism: Octopus sinensis; assembly: GCF_006345805.1. NCBI lineage: Eukaryota > Metazoa > Mollusca > Cephalopoda > Octopoda > Octopodidae > Octopus > Octopus sinensis. The sequence continues at coordinate 87,388,070 of NC_043001.1, read as the reverse complement.
GGGAGAATTCCTGCTTTTGTCTGTCGAGGGGTGGTGGCTTTGCTAAAGAAGGACCCAAACAAGGGGGACGTTATAGGGAATTTCCGGCCCATCACTCTGCTCAATGCAGAGTTGAAGATTTTGGCCAAGGTGCTAGCCAAGAGATTGGCGCTTGTCGTGGACAAGCTGGTCGGCGGGACGCAGACATGCGCCGTGCCGACCAGGTCGATACACGACAACCTCCATCTCATGCGCTACATCATAGAGAGGGTGGGTAACGACGCTGGCGCGGGTGGGGCTTTGATCAACTTGGATCAGAGTAAAGCCTTCGATAGGGTCGACCATCGGTACCTGGCAGCTGTCCTCAAGGCAGCCGGCTTCGGTCCAGTCTTCCGCGGGTGGATCGCTGCTTTATACAGCAACATCTGCTCGGTGATACGGGTGAACGGTCACCTTTCGGAACCGTTCGACATCTCGCGTTCGGTCCGCCAAGGATGCCCTCTCTCCTCCCTCTTGTACATTTTGACTCTCGAGCCATTACTGCGCAAGTTGGAGGCTTTGAGGGGCATCCCGCGCGATCTAGGAGGGGAAACAGCGTGTCTGCTTATGCCGACGACGTCACCGTGGTGGTGTCGAGCCACAGGCACATTGGCCTGATTGGCGAGACGCTAAACCAGTACGAAGCGGTGACAGGGGCAAAGATTAACGCGGAAAAGTCTGTGGGCTTGCAACTGGGCACCTGGAGAGGCAAGCCCATGCCGTCCAACAGCGTCGTAGGGCGCTGGACAGACGGACCCGTTAAACTGCTCGGGGTCTGGTTCGGTCCGGACCTCCAGGTGGATAAGAACTGGGAAGAGGTGACGAGCAGGGTGGCACGTCTCACCCAGAAATGGGCCGAGAGGAAGCTGTCCCTGAAAGGTCGAGCGGAGGTGGCGAATGCGTACATCGCATCCGTCATCTATTACCGCTTGACCGTCGTCCCTTGTCCCGACCGCTGGTTGGCCAAGCTGGTACGCCTGCTCTTCGACTTTTTGTGGAAGGGTCAGGTGCCACTGGTCAGGCGATCCATCTGCTGTCAACGACCGCTGAACGGAGGCCTTGGAATGCCGTGGTTGCTGTTGCGCAGACATGCGCTCAGGCTGCGGCATCTCAAGCGCTTCCTAGACGGTGAACAGGTGTGGTCGTCTTTTGTCAGACGCGATTTTCCGCAGCTCGTCTCTTTGACGGAGCTGCAGACCTGGATCAAACGTAGACCGAGAAAGGGCGCTTGGCACCTCGAGTGCCGTCAAGCCCTCTCCGCCCTCCGCCAGGCGGGCAATGCGGTCGGTTACAGCTCCACTCTAGCGTTCTATAGAGGGTTAGTGGAGGAAAAATGCGACGACGTTCTCGGGGAAACTCTAGGCGTTGAAGACGACGAACTGAGCGGTCTGTTCGGGAGGACTTTCGGGCCGGGGCCGATGGATAATTTCCAGAGGTCTCTCGCCTGGCAGTGCTACCGAGGGGCTCTGCCTGTTCGAGATAAACTCTACCGGCACGGAAGTGCCGTCAGCCGGGCCTGCCCGAGGTGTTGCCAGGACGACGAAACCGTTCTGCACGCACTCGTCCAGTGCCCGAGTATTGCTGAAATATGGGTTTATGTCGAACAGCTACTGTCACGTGTAGGACGGATCCGACTATCGGCCGAATCCATAGTGAAGATTGCCCCGCCGACCTCCTTTAACAAGGAGGGCGAGGCCGTTTTCTTGTGCCTTGTGGCTGTGGCGAAAGAAGTCGTGTGGTGGACTCGTTTGAAAGGGCTAAAGTCAGACACTTTCCTCTTGGTCAAGGCCTCATCAACTTTTTCAAGTTTCACTTGAAAAGGAAGATGAGGTTAGAGAGGAAAGTGCTGTCCGATAGCAAGTTTTATGAAAGGTGGGTGAATTGTGCGAGACTGGCCTGTATAAATGGACCAGTTCTCAGGTTTCGCCTGTGATTTCAAAGAAAAAGGTAATGTAAAAGGAGAAGAAAGGGGACTCTCTACACCCCCTTTTTTTTGACCAGGCTCCCGTTGGCTTTTGTAGGGTTTTTTCCACCGGGAACATTTCGAGACGTCTCCCCCTTTTGGGAGTTTTTCATTGTTGAATTTTATAAGTTGTTATAAAGATTTTTACTCGATGTTTTTAAAAAACGGCAAAACCCTTTGTAACCTTTCGTCCTGTCTTGTCCCTTTATGTAATCATGCGTGTTAGCCCTTGTGGCCAATAAAAAAGAATTGATTATTATTATTATTATTCATGTCACTGTCTGGGATCAAACTCAGAATCTTGGGTTTAGTAGCCCGTGCTCTTAAACACTATGCCATGTGCGTAGTGGTTAAGAGTGCGGGCTACTAACCCCAAGATTCTGAGTTTGATTCCAGGCAGTGAGCTGAATAATAATAATAATAACAACAACAACATCAAAAAATACCTTAGGAATGAGAATCCAGGTTTGAAATTTCCCCAAGACACCTTATGAAAACTGGAGGGTATATGAGCCGAAACGTTGCGTTAACAACAAACAAGATGAGGACAAATATCCATCAATTGTAAATAATGTACATAATTCCTCATCTCTTAAATATAGAACTGTATTATCATTTAATTGGTTCACTTGTTTCCAATCTTTCATGGAATGGGGAAAAAGTTACCTTGCATGGAAACAGGTGAGAATTGTTAACTAGAAGGGCAATCTGGCTGTGGAAAATCTGCCTCAACTTTATTTGACGCAAACAAGCAAAGAAAAGTGGACATTAAAACTACAATGATGGTAATTTGTCCACCCATTTTCCAATCCTCTCAGCACCCCTTCACCCACCCAATGAAAAACACTACAATAAGATGCAATAAAATATATTAAAGTACAATACAACAATACTTATATAATACAGTAACAACAGAACAATGTGGTACAGAACCATAATAACAGCTTAGGCACAAGCAAGCAATTTTTTGATGAGAAGGGCTTAACTGATACCACCAGCCTCAATACCTGATTGATATTTCATGTTAACCTCAACAGGACTTGACCTTAGAATGTAAAGAACCAGAAGAAATATTACAAGACATTTATTTCTCTTACCTTAATAATTCTGTCAGCTTGCCCCCTTTGACAGTACAGTTTCAAATTTTGGTACAAGGCCAGCAGTTTTATGGAGAGTCTTGTCAGTAACTTCAACAAGTGCTCAATCGATACTTATTTTATAGATCCCCTTGGCAGGATTTGAACTCAGAACTCCATTAAGCATTTTGTTTTGCACACCAAAACAATTCTACCACGATCATTTCTACTAAATGGCACAAGGCCTGAAATTTTAGTGGAGGGAGCTAGTTGGTTATATTGACCCCAATACTTGATTGGTTCTTATCTTATTGAACCTAAAAGGATGAAAGGCAAAGTTGACCTTGGCATAATTTCAACTCAGAGTGTCAAGGTGGATGAAATGCTGCTAAGCATTGTATCCAATGCACTAAAGATACTGCCAGCTTGCTGTCTTAAACAATTCTACCATAACAAAGTAAAATACATCAGTATACATACCTTGAATTTCTCATCCTTGTTACTACCTGCACCATTCCACTGGTAGATTGTTTTACCAAGATCAAGTATATAGACATCACCACTATCCAGCATATCTCTGTTTTTGGCAACCTTGAAATGAAACAAGACAGCTAATATAGAAGTATAGGTTATAGCATAGATTATTGAGCCACACTTAGTAGTAGTAAAAGTAGTAGTAGTGGTGGTGATGGTGATGTAGTGGTAGTTATCCCTGAGTCAGATTTAACCCAGTAGATCTATAAACAAAGGCTTTCCAACCATGACAATTCTGACATAAGTTTGAGGAATAGTGTTCCCTTATCTACATTAACCAATATGCCTACATTTTAAGATGACTTAGCTGCTATTTTGTGAAGGCTAAGCAACTTAGAAAAGTCTGTTCTGTCGCAAGTATTAGGGATCTGATCTGAAGATATTTTTCTCAATCCCTCCCATCAACCCTGGCATCTTTTTAAAGGGTTGTGGCATTGCTTTCCTTCCTAATTAACCAACCAAACAATCAATCAATCAACTCAACTATCTACCTACTTCTCTATCAATCAGTCAGTCCATCTATCTATCCAACTAACTATCTGTCAATCCATCTCTCTCTCTTTATATATATATATATATATATATATATATATATATATATGTATAAAGTATATAATTTACCAATTATATAATTTTTATTTATTATTTTGTACTTTACTCAATTATTGGTATATGTTTTATATATTTATTGGCTAAACTGGCAAAATGACCATTCCTAAATACAGCGACATATATTTAATTTTTTTCTATATGGTATAATTTAATTCTATCATTATTATTTCATTATTGAATTGATAAATGGTGGTTCTTCTCTAATTTATATACATAATGTATGTATGTATGTATGTATGTGTGCGTGTGTGTGTGTGCGCGTGTATGCATGCATGTATGTATGTATGTATGTAGCGAGAGAGAGAGAGAGAGAGAGAGAGAGAGCAACCCTTATTGGCTTATAGTAGTTATAGTAATAATAGCAGCAGCAGTAGCAACTAGAGACAGTAGTAATACTGTTCTATCTAGTGTGTCTTTATCACCTGACATACTATTCTTGGAGCATATCTCTCTTTTCAAGGTCTGAATTGAATGTGAGGCATCTTTCTTCATTTGGATAGGGTGGTAGTTCTTTGCAAGTCTACCCTGCCACCACCAACACCAATAGTGAATCTGTATTTAATAACTAATGAAAAATTGGTCAGTTAATACCAACTAGTGGTATCTACTAGATGTAGACACAGCTACTGAGACTTGGGTTGTCAGTGAACTATATCACATACATCTATATATTGGGTCATCCCATAAATAATGTGGTCTTTTCAACTGCATGAACTAAAAGTCTGAGGGGAAACAGGATAAACTACCTGCATCAACTTGTTATAAAGGCAGATAGTAATTTTACCGTGACTTTATTCTTAGTGCAAGTTTTGAAGAGTACAGTTCGATTTTAACAGTTATTTTTTCAAAGCTATAATGGAAGTGACAAAAGAGCATAGTTGGAATATTTTGCTTTATGAGTTCAATAAAGGCAACAATGCAACGGAAATTAAGAGGAAGATTAATGCAGTATATGGGGATCGGACAATAACCATAAGCTAGTGTCAGTGATAATTCCAGAAATTCCAAGCCTAGAAGACAAGCTTCATCCTGAATGATCTGTAGAGCTCAACAATGACATCCTGCAAATCATAGTGGAACAAAATCTCATTATAACTGCTGAGGAACTAGCAGAGAATCTTAGATTTGATCATTCAGCCGTTTATCAGCATCTGCGTGCCATTGGTAAAGTCAGCAAATTGGGCCAATGGGTTCCTCACAAACTTTCTGAGTCTAACTGCATGCAGAGAGTGAATGTGTGCTCTTCTTTGCTGTCACATCTCATGAATGAACCTTCTTTGGACTTAATAGTGACTGGCGAAGAGAAATGGATCCTTGATAAAAATGTTAAATGCCACACACAATAGATAGGGAAAGGAGAAACACTGGCACCCCAGGCTAAAGGTCTTCACCCACATAAGGTGTTGTTATCTGTTTGGTGGGATATAACATGTTTAGTCCACTTAGAACTTTTAAACCCAAACCAAATGATAACAAATGAGATCTACTGTGAGCAGCTTGAGTGACTTCGGTTGGCACTAGAAGAAAAACGACCATCTTTAGTTTCAGAAGAAAGGTGATCTTCCATCAGGATACTGCTTGGCCATATACAGCAAGAACGACATTTCAAAGGCTGGAGCAGTTTGAATGGGAAACAATACCCCACCCATCATATTCACCAGACATTGCCCCATCTGATTATTATTTATTCGGCAATCTTCAAAATCATTTGGATGGGAAAAAATATGAATACTCTAGATGAGGTCAGAACAGTGCTGGAGGAATATTTTTCATCACAGACAGGTGAATTTAGAAAGAGGAGCCTTGCAAGTCCAGTAGATAGATGGAAGAGCATTGTAGAAAATAAAGGAGAGTATATTTTAGATTAAAAGAACTTTGTTCATCTTCATTTTGAAAAATATAAGTATATTAAAACCGCTTTATTTATGGGATAACCCAATACATCTATGTAGGCAAAAAAATGTTGACAGTTAACTATTTTGGCTATTATTATAAAACAATTATACCATTGTGGTACCTACTTACAGTTAAGTAAGCTGAACTATTGGTCATAGACAGAGCAACATAGCAATGTGTAAAACAATTTACTAACCTCTTTGACTTCAACATTTTTCTTTGTACCACAGAAATGTAGGAGCCTTGATTGATAGGTCTTCTCTGTGACAACTCGGAATCCAGAATCAACTCCACCCTTTAAGAACCTTTTGAGCAAAGAGAAAAATAACAGTAACAATAACAAGAATATTTTAAGGAGGGACAGAGACAGCTTATACCAGCATGTTACTAGTATTTATGAACTCATGAAGCTGAAAAGGTGAAGTCGGATTTGGTAGAAGTTGATCTGAAAACCTAAAGGCTTAATATACCTTTTTACAATTTCAACCGGGGCACTTTTTCTAGAGCTCTAATGATTCTGCCAGTCTGCCACATTCGACCACCCTTAACAATAATAATATTTTTCTTCACTGTTGTCACAAAGATAGCAATAATAATAATCAACATAGGTCCAAGGCAGCAAAATTAGAAGAATACAATTAATGAAACTGATCCCAGCACTTGAATAATAATACATTTTGTTGACTCCAGAAGGATGACAGGCAAAGTTGATCTTGAAGGGATTTGAACTCAGAATGTAAAGGGTTGTAGCAAAAGACTACCAAGTATTTTGTCTAGTTCTCTACAGCTCAAAATAATTTTTAGCAAAGGTATGTCTCAGTGGTTAAAAGCTCACTTCCCAATCATGTGGTTTCAAGTTCAGACCCTTTGTGTGGTACCTTGGGTAAGTGTTTTCTAATATAGCCCTGGGTTGATCAAAGCCTTGTGAGCAAATCTGGCAGATGAAAACTGAAAGAAGTTTGTTGAGTGTTTATGTGTGTGTGTGTGTGTGCGTGCATGTATGTGAGTGTGTTTGTGTGCATGCACGTGTTTGTGTCTTCTTGTTTTGACTTCATGTGATAGCTGTAAACAAATATCACCATCAACCAAATAACATCCCTTGTTTTCATGTTTTCAAATCTTCTTTGAAAACATGTCCAGCTATGGGGAAATATTACCTTTATTGGAAACATGAGAGGGTTGGTGACAAGAAGGGCATCCAACCATAGAAAATCTGCTTCAATGAATTCCATTCAATCCATGCAAGAATCAAAAAGAGGATATTAAAATGATAGTGATGATGATGACGATAATGATAAGGCTACACAAAGCCAAATATTTTAGAAGAGAACAGACAATTATACCAAGCTCTAATTCTTGTCTGATGCTTATTTTACTGCTCCTGGGGTACCATGTGAGAATATGGCGAAGGAATGAGTATGTGAAAGTTTAACAACAAAATTTACTGCTCCTGGGGTACCATGTGAGAGTATGGCGAAGGAATTAGTATGTGAAAGTTTAACAACAAAAGTGTAGCTATGAATGTATTTTGAGTAAGTTAAATGTTACTTACGTCATTTTCTTAAAGTAACTCTTGAAGAGATCAGATTCATGTCCTTGTACCTCTCGATGTTGGACAGGTACATCGTCCAAGAAAGTGTCCAACTCAACAGTTTTGTAGGCAGCTGCACAATACTCATCCTATGGTGAAATACACACAGACAGAAAGTTAGGTGATGGTATGAGGCTGAATGAAGTAATGGAGATGAGTAACAGCATGAAGTTGAGTGAAGCAATGGTATGAAAATGAATGAAGCAATGGAGGTAAGTGATGAAGATGAAGTTGAGTGAAGTAATGAAGGCAAGTGATGGAATGAAATTGTGTGAAGCAATGGTAATAAAAGATGGCATGGAGTTGGGTTACAGCTAATAGAGGAAAAGAGGGATGACCTGCAAGGCATGTGAGAGAGAAATATATATAAAAAGATAGATGTGGATAGACAGTAAGATATATATATATATACAAATCATCATCATCCTCCTCACTTTCTCTTAATCTGTGCAGCCAGTCTTTGGGGTGCCATTCTAGATGCTTTTGTAGTCAGCTGTCACCATTGGCCTCTGTTCTCTGCATGCATCACAGGGTTGCAGTGTTGTGACTTGTCCAGTCCTTGATCTTGCCAGACCAGGATTTTCCTTGCCTCTCTTTCGCCCTCCTTCAACTGTGCCCTGAAAGGTGGTTTTGGACAGGGAGTTGTAGCAAGATATGTGATTGTACCAGGCAAACTTTCATCAGTTTATCTGTGCAAGGAGTAGTTCCTGTCTACCAGCATATTTGTTGGCTTGCTGCTGACAAAGCTGTTTGTTTTGTGTTTGGTATACAGAATGTGTAGCAGCCTTCTGAAGTATTTGTGTTCAAATACCTGGATTCTTCATTCCATGTACAGATGGATTGAAGTCACTAGGGACTTGTACACTTTGAGTCTTGCTTCCATAAAATCAGTTTCATCATAGCTGCAGAGGGCAAACTGAGTCTAGTCGTAATCTCATTTTGAGATCTGCTGTCCTTGGTCTAAGTGGATCCTTGGTCTAAGTGGTCACTATGTCAAGTCTCTTTATATTCATGATGTTGGCTACTAAGTTCTGGTTGTTGCTATTAACCAAGATTTTTCTCTTTTCTGGGATGATCTCCACCCTTTATGCTCCTGATACTTTTTCCAGTCTGTGGTGAGCTTCTGAAGTTCTGCTTCACTACTTCCTGACAGGTCAATATCATTAGCGAAACATAAGTTGGAGATGGACCATCTCCAATGGTTGACCAAATTCTTATATATAAGAATAGCAATTCTTAGTGGGCTGTGAATGATGAATTCAATGTCTGTAGCAGAAACACAGGTCCCACATTCTGCCAATGTCATTCATAGCCCAGTGGTATGTTATACATAAACATTGTCTATAGAGCAAGTTTCTCTGCTGAGACATTATCTACTGTAAAGGTTTAAATGTAATTGTATACATCTATATTTCAATTAACACTTCTTAGTTTGCCTCTCGTCAATTATAGCTTGACAAAGCTTTGTGCACATCAGCAAAATTTCTAATTGCTGTTGAACCCTATAGCATTCAGATTCATCAATCAAATGCAATTCTTGTTTGTTCATATTGTTTTCAATTATTCATGCATTATCTTGCAACTTGAAGGTATCAATATAGTTGCTTACTTTTAAAATGACATTATAGGATAGGTGTGAGCAACTTGATCTCATCTTACGCATAACCCTGAACATAAAACAAATAATGTAATTCCAGAGCAAAATAGGAGTGATAATGTGTATGACAAAGCTGGTTATTTGAATTACAGCCATAGTTCATCCAATGAGTTTTCAAACAATTTCCATCTACAATATTTCACTCAGGAGGTTTGCGTCAACTTGAGGCTTCAGCAATACAAACATATCTAAGATGACGCACAGTTGCATTGAGCCTAAGACTTTATGACTGCATCCATATAGTACACTACAGTTCTGTAATGAATAGCCAATATAATACATCTGTTCGTGGCCGTTGCCAGCCTCACCTGGTCCCCATGCCGGTGGCACGTAAAAAGCACCATCCATTTGTGGCCGTTGCCAACCTCGTCTGGCCCCCGTGCCGGTGGCACGTAAAAAGCACCATCCGTCCGTGGCTGTTTGCCAGCTCCGTCTGGCACCTGTGTGGGTGGCACGTAAAAAGCACCCACTACACTCACGGAGTGGTTGGCGTTAGGAAGGGCATCCAGCCATAGAAACACTGCCAGATCAGACTGGGCCTGATACAGCCTTCTGGCTTCACAGACCCCAGTTGAACCGTCCAACCCATGCTAGCATGGAAAGCGGACGCTAAATGATGATGATGATGATGATACTACTGTACTATGTAGTCGAAACAGAACAGTACAATACCATAAAGTAGTGGTTTTGAACAAGTTTAAAACCATTTTAAGTTTGTTAAACATGACAAGCATGGCTGAGTTATTAAGAAGTCTTTTCCCCACCACATGGTTTTGAATTCAGTTCTACAGTAAGGAACCTTGGGCAAGTGTCTTCTATAACCCTGGGCCAAGTAAATTTTTGTGAATGGAGCTGATAGACAGAAACAGGAAGGAGCCTGTTGTGTATAATACGGCAGGTTTAAATGGAAGGAAAGTAGTTCTTAGTGAGCTGTGAACAATGGATTTGGTGTTTGTAGTTGATGAAGAGTAATGATGCAGAAATATGTGTCTTATTTCCCTCAGATATCATTCTGCTTGGTGAGGAAGTGTACTTTCGAACCACACAATTTCGCGTTCAGTCCCACTGTGTGGCACCTGGAAGGCAGGGCTGGGCAGTCAGGTGTCATCTATTATAGCCCTGAGCATTGTGAGTAGAGTTGGAGTGGACAGAGATCTCATATGTGTGTCTGCATATAATGTACCGTTCTTTGATAGAAAGATAAAAAAAAAAGAGCACTCCATCTGGTGAGAGATAAATATTTATTTAAAGGACACAATACATGTGTTTTAGTGTTAATTGTTTCATATGTTGAGAAATATCTCAAACATCAGGCACAATTCACACGTGCCTGATGAATATGTTTGAGATATTTCACAACAGATGAAACTATTAGTAGCACTTAAAGACAAGTATTGTGTCCTTTAAATAAATATTATATATATAGTTGATGACATCAAATTTATAATCTTTAAGAGAATGAGAAATATTCATTTTTGGAATGATGAATCTCGAAGCAGATAAAGCTATAAATATTTGTGTAAATATTGGATAAAAAGCCCTTTGGATAGAGAAAGTCAAAGGTTACCCACATCTCCTTAAACATGTATGCATGTGTGTATGTGTGTGTGTGTGTGTGTGTGTGTATGTGCATGGGTGTATATCTGCTTGTGTTTCCTTTTGACATCATGTAATAGCTTTAAATAAGAGTCAAAATTATAGAACAGTGTTGTTCATATACAATCTTCCACGAAAACATGTCTGGCCATGGGGAAATAATGCCTTGCTCAGAAACAAGTGAGGGTTGGCAACAGGGATGGTATCTAGTCATAGAAAATCTATTTCAACAAATTCTCTCTGAGCCATATGAACATGGAAAAGTGAAAGTAGAGATGATAATGAAGATGAAGTGTTTGAGAGAGAAAGAGAGAGAGGAGAAGGGACAGCTATGTGTAACCGGGTAAATGCAATAATGAATAATGTAATATTCCTTACCTGAGTGCTGTATTTGCCAATCCAAAAATGTACATCATAATTGAATTTCTCTCCATTTTCCTCAAGGTATGTCTGTGCAGGAAAATTTAATTCAAATTTAACAAAGGAAACATTAACAACAACAAATAGAAGACTGTAGTTTGTACAAAAGCAATGGTTCACAAATGACTAGTTTTACGATGGTTTTGCTCTACTTTCATAGGAAATTTAATTCCTAGTTTTTATGTAATGCATGAGTCATGTTATAGTTATTTATACATATCCACACCCATACATGCAAACATACCTCCCTACACATTATATATATATATTCTATCCTTTACTCAATTTAGTCATTAGACTGTAGCCATGCTGGACCACTGCCTTGAGTTGTTTTAGTCCAATGAATTGACATCAGTACTTCTTTTTAAAGTTGGTACTAATTCTATTGGTGTCTTTTGCTAAACTGCTAAGTTACAGGGATGTAAACACACCAACATTGGTTGTCAAGCAGTGCTGGGGGTTAAACACACACACATACATACACTGAACTGCAAAAGAAACATAATTTCATTATGTCAGAGATAAATTTTGATAAACCTGATAAAGTCAATTTCTTGGATGCACTATGACCACAATCTATGGGTCACTGCCATGTGATCATGTAGTGGGTGGATCCAGCACATCAAGATTGTAGGGCATGACATGTCCAATACTGTGTATGCCCTCCATGGGTGTTCAAAACGGCCATACACCGTTGGTACATGGAGTGCATGAGGCGGTTCACAAAAGCCATTTGCACCTGTACCCACACCCTGAGGAAAGCTGCCTCCAGTTCCACACAAGTGTTCAGCCTTGGAACCACCTGATTCAGCCGTTTCTGGATTTCATCCCACAGGTGTTCAATTGGGTTCAAATCCGGGCTGAGATCCAACCACAGCATGGTTCTGATGTCATGCTGATGCAGGAAGTCCATGGTGACCCTGGCCGTGTGGGAGGGAGCATTGTCCTGCTGGAACACGTGGCTATGGTGACATGTGAAGAAAGGCACAATGTGAGGTCTTAGGATCTGGTCAAGGTAGCACTGCGCTATGATGCCATTCCCTCTGCTTGCACCAACAGTTTGGAACATACGGGGCTCAATTCTCTGATTCAGTGCTAGAGTACCCCAAACTATGATACTTTGGCCACCCCAGGTGTCTCTTTTCATGACACATGCTTCTCTATAGCGTTCACCCTTCCTATGCCATCCGAGGTGGAAACACAGTACAGGCTCCTGTCAGAGAAGACTATCGACATCCATTGTTGATGCCACCAATGTTGGTGTTGTGTAGCCCACTGTGTTTGTGCCTGACGATGGCAAGTGATGAGGACAGGCCCTCAAGCAAGACAACGGCAAAACAGGTTGTTGGCGGCCAGTCGACATCATACCATGTCATTACTGATGGGTCACTGTCCAGTGCCAACGGTCTCGCAAGCTGTCATGATGGCCAGTCTGAAGTGATCACAGCATTGTTGCAGGTAGATGAAGCAGTCTTGCCTGGGCGTGGTCACCCGGTGGTGCTCTCTGTGGGCATGGTCTGCAGTGCTGTTGGTATATTTGTATTGCTGTTGCAGGTGACAGATGATGCAGACATGGACATTGTAAGCTTTCGCAACAACCAGGGCATGCTGCCCTGCTTGCAATCAGCTGATAGCTTGTTCTCTCTGCACTGCTGACAAATAACCTCCATGAGATGCACATGCATTTTGGTTTTCGTGACAATTGTTTGTGACTGCCACCCATGGCATTCAATGCAGCTGCATTTTGGTGTCTCGTTTCTGGGAAAGTTGAAAGGTTACCTGGAATTTGGGCCTCAGCCATAAACCAGCATGTCTTGGAATATTTACACTTACATCCCCAAAATAAATTTTCAGAATTTACCATATAAAAATGCCATTTGAAAAACTTGCGTTCCTTTTGCATTTCAGTGTATGATGGGCTTCTATTGGTTTCCACCTACCAAATCCATTCACAAGGCTTTGGTCAGTTGAAGGCTATTATAGAAGATGCTTGCCCAGGATGCCACAACTGAATACAACTGAAACGGAACCATGTGGTTGGCGAGCAAATTTCTTACCACACAGCTATACCTATATATATATATATTTTCAAAACTTCATGTTTCCTGAAATTCATTAACACAACCCTTGACATGCCTATGTACCTTTTCCTCTTTATGACTCTTTTACTGTTCATTTTCCCATGTTTTTGTGTTTTATTCTATGCACTGTATATGAATGTTTGGTTATTATTGTTGTGTTCTTTTATCTGACTTATTGCTGCTTCCTGACACCTTTTTTGTCATTCTCCAATGAGCTTTATTGCACCTGGGCATTGTATACAAAATGCAATAAGCTCATGAGAGAGAGAGAGAGAGAGAGAGAGAGAGAGAGAGAGAGAGAGAGAGAGAGAGAGAGAGAGAGAGAGAGAGAGAGAGAGAGAGAGAGAGAGAGAGAGAGAGAGAGAGAGAGAGAGAGTGCGTACATGTGTGTGTACTTACACAGAAAAAGGTAAAAAGAACAAGAAACTGGTATGAAATTATTTAAGTCAGTGTTCAAGAACACACATGTATAATTACTGGCATACTTAATGTTTCACTATTTCTGTGTTAATTTCAATATTTAAACATACTAATTATCTTTTGACCCATGACAGGATTGTTTTATTTCTTGCATACATCATTTTGTTACAAGTATTACAACTATTATTAGATGCAAACAACGTCAAGTACTGTATGATGAGTCATACTACACATGCCTACATCTGACTAGTCACACACCTTAAAATAACTACATATAATAAGTCATACTATGAAAATACTACATTAGAACTGTACACTGGTCATAATAGTAACCTGCTATATAAGAACTATGATTAGTTATGCATTGAATATGTCAGAACAATATATTTATCATCAACTCCCTATTTTCTTACAAATCCTTGCTCTTCATTCAGTCATTCACATCTCACCAATCTTTGCTCATTGTTCAGTATAGTAATACCTCTCTGTACGAGTTTAATTTGTCCCATGACTGAGCTCGCCTTACAACTATTATTAGATGCAAACAACGTCAAGTACTGTATGATGAGTCATACTACACATGCCTACATCTGACTAGTCACACACCTTAAAATAACTACATATGATAAGTCATACTATGAAAATACTACATTAGAACTGTACACTGGTCATAACAGTAACCTGCTATATAAGAACTATGATTAGTTATGCATTGAATATATCAGAACAATATATTTATCATCAACTCCCTATTTTCTTACAAATCCTTGCTCTTCATTCAGTCATTCACATCTCTCCAATCCTTCTTCATTGTTTAGTATAGTAATACCTCTCTGTACGAGTTTGTAGTGCGTAGTAAAAACATTATCTCTTTTTGAGAGATGTAATACAAATGCGGACGTGGCGTATAGCAGCCAGCCTTCGGCTGCTTAGGCCCAGTTGTGTCCGCTGCTCTGATTGGTTGGTTTTGGTGCAGTTTTGTCTCTTGTGTTATTTTGTGCCAATGTGTAAACTAACCAATCACAGCCTTCTTATAAGGTTCCATGACAGTCTTCTAAATGGTTCGTTTGAGCCACCTAATCTCTATAAAGCTAGTCACGACAAACCGTATTGTGTCTTTGGTTCTAGTCCTTCTAACGACTAGCCCCTGACCACAGAGCGACTCGACCAGTTCCAGCGACCGTGACACCAACACCACTGCAGCATTTCAGGACCTTTCTCCATCGTCACCTTAAGCTTATCATCGCTCTTCAATCCTAACGTCGTCTCCACCAACATCAATACGTATGCAGCAACATCGCCCAGGTTTACTTCACACTGTTTGTGAATACTCACCGAGGTTAACAGCTAGCCTACCTACGAGAACTTTCTGTACCAAGTGACCCGGCACAGCATTGAAGCCACAACCGCTACACGATATGTGTTCAACAGGCCACTGCCTTGTGACCCCAACTTCTTTCTTACAGAACTATTGCGTTTATTACTACGAACTGGTATTTATTTCCATCTTGTGTCTGCTCTACTTCTCGTGTCCTGAGAGACTCGTTTCTATGCTCTGTATTTTATTTCCCATGCATACACCTTTATTTGTACACACTTACACATTATGTATGCTTGACGGCCTGTCTTATTGTTCTTGATTATATATGTACTTATGACACGAACACACAGACACATTATTGTATGCTTGACGGCCATGTCTATTATTATTATTATGGACACACTTATAACGCACTCACCGACGTGCACTCTGCTACCCACATGTCAACACCTGAATAAAACCTTTCTCTTAACATAATAGTTGTGTCGTCTTCCTTATTCCTTTTGGCACTTATTTTGGCTTTTACTGTAAGATGAGTGTGTGGTGTTTAAAAGGAGACATTCATTCAGCACCATCTCCATTCGTATGGTCATCCGACAAGTTAAATTTGTTCTATGATTGAGCTCACCTTAGAACTTACTCGTTTTACAAATCAATTTTCCCCATTGAAATTAACTAAAATATAATTAATCTGATCCATCCCAACAAAACTACTCAAAATTTATGTTTAATGGGTTTTAAAACAGAAAAGGTGTGGCTACAAGTAAAATGACAATTGTAAAAAAGAGAATGCAAAAGAAATATGTTAACTGGTTTTATTAACTGAATTACCTTAAAGATGGGACAATTTGTGTGCTTGTACTGCAGATTTCTGCTTGTACTTCAAGACAAAAGTTTGCACAAGTCTTAGCTCATACAGCAAATTACTCATACAATAGGGCCCTTATATTGTGAGCTTCTACTGTATTTTGCCCTACATCCTTACTCCTTCTGTAAACATCCCTTATTCTCCCCACACACTCTTGCAACCCCGACTCATCAAACCCTTCTTGTTCTTCTGTTTGCAGAGTCCACTATCATACCTTACCTAATCATCACCATCTTTATTGCTCTTTCCAGCTTCACCCCTCATTACTCCAAGCCACTCTTGTATAATATGAGTAGCCAAGTATTTCCTTTACAGAAAGAAACCTGCTCCAGCCCCTTCCTTCATATTTTAACCTTTTATCTCCTACAATAAAGCTACTCAGTTGAAGGAAATCTTAATCTTGTGGTCTACAAGGCAATCTAACTGGTGATGGTGCCATGAGAAATGCATTGAGTAAAGGCGGCGAGCTGGCAGAAACGTTAGCACGCCGGGCGAAATGCTTAGCAGTATTTCGTCTGCCACTACATTCTTTGTTCAAATTCTGCTGAGGCCAACTTTGTCTTTCATCCTTTCGGGGTCGATTAAATAAGTACCAGTTGTGCATGGGGATCGATATAATCAACTTAATCCGTTTGTCTGTCCTTGCTTGTCCACTCTGTGTGTAGCCCCTTGTGGGCAGCAAAGAAATAAGAAATGCATTGAGAATGCTATGTAAAGTGGTTGGCATTAGAAAAGGTATTCAGCTGTACAAACCACCCCAAAGCAGACATTAGAGCATGGTGTAGTCTTCCAACTTGCTGGAGCCTTTCAGACTAATCAATCCATGCCAGCATGGAAGAGAGAGATTAAAAGATGATGATGATGATGATACAGGACTACAAGAAAATTAGTAATAATATAAAACACAATGTCTTAATTTTATGACTAAATCAACTCTCAAAAACAGTAAGACATAACTGTATGAAAAGGTCAGATCATTAAAATACTCACATTTAAGACAATATAGGAGTCACCCTCATAGAACAAGCCATAATCCTTTTTAGGCCATTCTTTGACTTTGAATTTCTGTAGAAATAGAAAATAAAATAAAAATAAGTAATATATGGTAAAAATACATTTATCTATGTACATGTCTGCGCAGTGAAAAAGTTTGCTTCTCAACCACATGGTTTAGGTTTCAGTCCCACTGCAAATTACCTTGAGCAAGTATCTTCTACTATAGCCCCAAAGCCTTATGAGTGGGTTTGGGAGAAGGAAACTGAAAGAAACCCATTATGTGTGTGTGTGTAAATGTAAGTAGTACTCACAATCATGATATTGTGGTTTTGATTCCCAGACCAACTGTACATTGTGTTCTTGAGCAAAATGCTTCACTTCACATTGCTCCAGTGCACTCAGCTGTAAATAGGTGATTCTGTGATGGACTAACCTTCCAATCAGGGAGAATATTGGCCTGCTCACTTTAGCCAGCAGAGTGGCATCATTAAAAAGCTAAAACGATGCGAAATGCATTGTGACCAGTGATTTATAACAACATCCAATAGTCTGGTCGATATCATGATCACATGATATATATGTGTGTGTGTGTGTGTGTGTGTGTGTGTGTGTGTGTGTGTGTGTGTGTGTGTGTGTGTGTGTGTGTGTGCATGTCCATGTGTGTATGTGTATCTGTGTCTTTTTATTAAAGACATGTAGGCATGTGGATTTTCATTGTTTGTTTACATTGAAAGTTTTAATATGAAATGTTGTAGCAAAAAATCAGTGCTGGCTATATTTCTGTAGGAATAACCTTAACAAAATATTGTGTCTCTTTGTCTTGACAGAAATGTGATGATTGTAAACAATCAGCAACATCATACAAGCAGTGTCATTCTTTTCCACTTTTCAGTGAAAATATATCTGGTCAAAGAGATATATTACCTTTCTTGTAAACAGATGAGGATTAACAACAGGAAGGGCATCCAGGCACAGAAAATCTACTTGGCACTGCATATGTATTATGTAGAGCATTTTCAGCTCAAAACTGAGAAGCTAAACAAAACACTATTCATACCCAAAATACTACAATGAAAGCACTTGTGATAACAATAAAACTACAGAACAATATTATCATTATTATTGAAGATGACCAGTGTGTTTTCATTAAGATAACTAATGTTTTATAAGAGATATACACATATACTGTGTGGTGTTTAATTTTATAAAAGAATGTGGGATGGAAACAAGATGGAGAGAGAGAGAGAGAGAGAGATGGGATAGGAGAAGGAAATGATTTAACATTATCACAAGTGGTTGTTGTTTAGCCCCAGGCCAGTTCTAGTCCTGCAGACATGCAATCAAAACTCATTTTCAGCTATAGCAATCTCTATCTCATCTTTGACCATATTTTCTGGCATACAAGTTGAATTTTTCAGACCAAAATATGGTAGGTTGACTAATACAACAAGATGATTTTCAAGAACTAAAAATTCCATGTGAAATACAGCATGATTTGGAAAGGTATTGATGATGTCTGAATATTTACACTAAATATTATACTGATTTGTATACCAAGAGTTAGAGGAATTTTTCTCATTTCATACCATATTATCAGATGTGTCTTCATATTTTCTTCTTTTAAGACAGCAGTGTTGTGTGAGATTTGACTATTTTTTGCAAGTTGAGTGACCATGTATGATTACATAAGAAGTAACAAAATGATTGCTAGTGTATGTTTGTACATACACATACATATTCAACAACATAGAGCAGATATAGTGGAGGACATCCATCCCCATTTACTGGAAATGATTATCTGATATCTATTCCTACCAAATAGGTGACTTGAAGTGGGTACATAAACATATGTATGTATATGAATATATATACATGTGTGTCATCGTCATCATTTAACATCCGTTTAATGATGATGATGACACACATACATATATTTATATACCCGTGTGTATATATATCTGTGTGTGTGTAAATATATACATGTATATGTATGTATACACACACACACACACACATATAGTTTATATAAGGGGGTTATAATCCAAGCTGTGTCCTCATGAAGCACATAAACATGTTCACATTAAGCAAATGTATGTATAAAAAGGCATTATTTTGAATGAGATATACATAGCAGTTGAAATTTCTAGTAAATTCTATTTGCAGAGTAATTTCATATTAAAAGATTAGAAAATACCATTGTCTTAGCAACCACAGGCACTCCTTTAAGATACCAGAGAAGCACAAAATCTAGCTATGTATGGCATTTAAATGAGGAAGGTACACCATACATGGCAGTTCCTAGATAACCTCAACAAGAGTAAAAATCCTGAAAAACTCACATGATTCAAGGTCCTTTTTAAACTCCAAAAAAGAGATGTTTAGTCAGTGCCTTCATTAGAGGAAATTCATGTTGAAAACATGAAATTCCCTGTTTGTCAACTAGGGAAATGTAGCCAACCTCAGCTGGCCTCTCACGGACACAACTGGAACTGATATAAAGGGAATAACTGCACTTCACCCAAGGTTTTGGCAGTAGAGATTTTTCTCTGCAATTTTTTTGTTTACAAAATGAGCTGACCATGACATATTCTTTCCTTCAGTAGTAGGGAGGTTTATGTGCCTCTGGTAAATGAGTCTGCTGAGTAGCCTATACAGCCAAGCACTTTATAGTTCACAGTCCCAAATTTTTCATGAGGTTAGTGCTTTTGTGTGACTGTTCAAGTTAAATTTTAGCTCTCATTTCTAGCAATTGTAGGTACAATTTTACACCCTCATTGATTGATTTTACCTTTTTGGTTTTAATTGCTACAGCCACCTATATTATAATGTATTTAATATATTATCATAATATCTTATTGTATGTTATATACACACACACACACGCACACGCATGCATATATGTATGGGATAGAGAAATAGAAGAGAGAATTCACCTACCTCAATTCTCCAGACCAAGAGACCAGTTTCTTTTCCAACTGCTTGCCAAGCTTTCTCATGTTCTGCTGCTTCTTCTGCAGAAGTTAGAGAATTATAGTGTTAAAGTAACAGTTATATATATATATACATACACATACACACACACACACACACCTATATATATAAAATACAGACTGGAGTTTTAATGCTCCAAGTGAGCTATATTCTGTTTAATAATCTGAATGGAGGCAATGCAAGTGGAAACTAGAGGAACATAACTAATAACCACACACAAAATCAAATATATATATATATACATATATTCTTCTATATTTATAAAACTGATATAAAAATTCCAAATAAAATATATATAAGTAGATAAATATCGATATGATACATAAAACACAGTGAAATTTAGATTTAAAAGTTACAATACATTGGTGTAATAAAAATTTGAGATGATAAAACATTAAAAGGGCCTACTAAAACACCATAAAAATATTACAAAAATTAAAAAATTCCACCTATGGGCTGTTTCAGAGACGTGCCAAGTAATAGGATATATTTTATATTTTTAAAACTGACACTTCCCTCATCAGGATGTTTTCACACAATGCAAAAAAACAAAACAAAAACAAATACAGAAATACAATTATACAATTGTTGTTTTTTGTGTTGCTTTTTTTTTGCAAATGCTTCAGAACTGCCAAGTAAAATGTCTGGTTAACAAGCTGACCAGGAGGAACAAATACTGTATGGACAATTCCTTTTGAATTGATGAAACAAATCAGCATCGCCTTGAGATTAGACTTCACTTGATGGATTTGTTTTGGAAGGGAGGCATGATGACACTAAATGCTTCCATTGACTTGACTATTGCTTCGTTTCTGGGTCGTAGCTGTAGCATCAGCTTTTGTCACCAGTGATGGCCTTCATAAAAAGGTTTGAATGAACTTTCATCTGTTCTTTCGGTTCACAACATGCATTCAGTTGTGACTGCTTTTGATCTTCCATGAGCAAGTGAGGCACAAAGTTTGCTACAACTTTTTTTTATTCACAATTCCTTGCTTAAAATTCGTTGGCAAGAGCACCAGGACACCAGTCGTATCAACAAGTTCGTCAATTGTTTGGCAGCAGTCCTCTAAGATCAGTTGATCATCCTTGTAAGCTGTTTGAAGTATGACAACTGTTTTCGCCACCATTTTCCTCAACAGAAAACAGTATTTCATGGAAGCACATTATGCCTTCATTTCATCCATTGCAAAAATCAATGAATAGGAGAGAAGCGCAGCAAAACAAAGACACCACATGGCTGTAGGAGCACCTAAAATTCTGCCAGTTGGCAGACTGATTCCTGAGGGTTGCATCAAGTGGCTTCTAGCAGTTGAAGCCTGAACTACAATGGGCTTGTCCCACAGAGAATGTTTCCAGTTACTTTTGGGTACCCCCTTGTATATATAAATGATATGTAGATGTTGACTAGATAGAGGGACACTATGTAAATGTTATTGTTTAGTCCTAAATTAATACTTAATTAAGCAGACTTAAGATCAATCCAACCATAACAATCATCTTTTTAGACATACCTAAAAATTACATTATCCAGTGCCTTTACTTTTTATTCAGTAGAGTGTGATCTGAGGAAGTTTTGTCTGTTATTTCTATTAAGTAAAATGACCTAGTAGAAGTTTTGTCTGTTATTTCTATTAAGTAAAATGACCTAGCAAAATGATCTAGTGGGCAGTGTATAGATATTGACTGTATATATTGACAGTGTGTAAATGCTAATTAGATAGAAAGGTAGTGTATAGATATTTATTGGATATATATAGTGTACTGTTCCATTATTTTGAGGATCAACAAAAGATGTACTCCACCCAGTGAGAGTTAAATGTCATTCAATAAATACAGGAATGAAATATGAGCTAGGGGCATGAGACATATAGTAACTCAAATTTAAATATTGTGTTTATATCATGGGATGATACATCAGAAACTGTGTGACTTTGGTGTCACTGGAAAAATAAGGAAGTAGCTGCATGACTTTTGAAAAGGTAGAAGTTAGAAAGTCACAGTCAATGGTGCCCTCTTTGAGGAGACAATCTGCAGCAGAGTCCCCCAGGGAACTGTACTGAGACCACTACTGTTTCTCAGACATATTCTCAGCCACTCTCACGAGTTATGCTGATGATACAAATATCAATCAACGGTGGTCAAGGACTCTAGTGACACTCTAAAACTGCAGAAAGACCTGAATGCAATATATAAGTGAGATGATGAATATAATATACAGT
>NC_043001.1:87353311-87360811 GCF_006345805.1 Octopus sinensis | reverse complement strand
ATTTACATTGTTTGATAGCTAATAACAATATCGGTGCAGATGTGGCTGTGTGGTAAGAAGCTTGCTTCCCAATCACATAGTCCTGGCTTCAGTCCAACTGTGTGGCACCTTGGGCAAGTATCTTCTACTATAGCCTTGGGCCAACCAAAGCCTTGTGAGTGAATTTGGTAGATGGAAACTGAAAGAAGCCTGTTGTATGTATATATGGTCATGACTGACTATGGGATTGCACCTAGAAAGTTACCCTCCCAGGCACAAGTCCGGGTAAGTTTGTTTAAGGAAGACCAGCAGTCACCCATGTATACCGGTCTCCCCTCTCCACACCACCAATGTTATCCAAGGGAAAGGCAAAGGCCGATACAGCTTGGCACCTGTGACGTCGCAACTCATTTTTACAGCTGAGTGAACTGGAGCAACGTGAAATAAAGTGTCTTGCTCAAGAACACAACATGCAGCCCAGTCCGGGAATCAAACTCACAACCTCACAATTGTAAGCTCAAAGCTCTAACCGCACCTTCACACACACATATATGTATATATTTGTATACATTTGTGTCTTTGTGTCTGTTTGTCCCATCACTGCTTGATAACTGGTGTTGGTGTGTTTACATCCTGTAACTTAGTGGTTTGGCAACAGAGACTGATAGAATAAGTACTAGGCTTAGCTTTAAAAAAATATGCTCTGATGTCGATTTGTCAACTAAAATCCTACAAGGCAGTACTCCAGCATAGCCACAATCAAATGACTGAAACAAGTAAAAGAATGGACATCTGTTGCAATGTATGGTTGCACCCAGTTCTCACTCATTGAGTGTGAGACAGTCATTTGCTCCAGTCTGTCACTTGACATTGCCTGTCTGCGACTGTTTATATTTTGTAAGCTACCCTAAATCAAAGTGTGACTAATTGTGACCAGCAACTTTTTGATTCATCAATATTTTTGCTGATGTCAGTCTATGAAGTTGGTGTAATTGTTGAGTGTCAGTGGTTAGTTTGTCCATTGCTCAAGTTCAAAGACCCTGTTTCCATTTACAAAAACTTTCCTAATTGGAAAACAACTAGCTTGAGTTCAAACTGAAGCAGAGAAATGCTATAACAAATTGCTGCTGGTTTCTGGTGTATACAATATAATTGGTGTTATTTGGCTGTCTGTTCAATGTATAGTAGTTATCATGCTCTTCCCAAAATATGGTTTAGTCAGTAGGAAGGGATATATCATGGCCTTTGCAAGCAAGAAAGAGAAAGAGAGAGAGAGAGAGAGAGTCAGTAGTTTTGATCTGTAAATGTGAACAGTATTCCGATGCGAGTCTTAAGCTCTGTGAGAGGGGTAGCAACTCATTGGTGCTTAAATATTTTTGGGTCCTGAAGAAGAGAGGCCTAGTCTCTAGGGTGCAGTTTTAGCAATTTTATGCATGTGGTTAACACCAAGAAAGACCTACTTCCATTGAAAAAATGCTTTAGGATAATCCTTCTTTTCACTGCATATTTACAATATTTACATTTATATTTGGGTTTGATCAGTTTGATTTCCCAGTTGTCATCAGTGTCTTATATATACATGGTCTCAAATTAAAATCAAACTAAGAACTTTTGCTTTTTTTAAGTTAATGTTAGCAGTTGACTGGGTTAGTTAATAAGGACACTTATTACAAAATATAGATTCCTAAATTGTCTCCAGAATGGGATAATTTTCTCGTCAAAGAGCAAGATACCTGATGGTGATAGAGGATCGAAGTGGTCAAAGCCTAGTTTGTATATAAATATTGTAAATATGTACAGTAAGTTTAAGAGGCAGGTAAATTATAATGCTAATAATTATACTTTACATAGGCACAAGGCTTTAACACCAGCTTTATATAAAAGAGAAGAAGGTGTAGTTAATTATATTGATTTTAGTATTTGACAGAATTCTTTCATTTTAACAGCACCACAAAAAGACAAAAGACAAAGCTGACTTTGTTAAAATTTCAACTCAAAATGTAAAGAACCAAAACAATTACCACAAGGTATTTGTTGTGTTTGATACCATGGCTGAGACATTTGAGCTGAAGTTTCATTTTTTAAAGTCTTTACATGATAAAAATTAAATAAAAGAAAAAGATTTATAGATACTTGAATCTTTTCATGTGAAAAGTATTTTATCACATGAAAGTCTTACTGATTTTTCTACTCTATTGATAAAATACAACTCTGGGATAGCACTCTAGTTTTCAAGATTCATCAATATCTAGGGGCCCTTCCAAATTCCTTTCAGCTACATTACTACAAGTCGCTTTCATGTTCATTATCTTTTCCTTGTTCTTTCTTGGATAAATTCCTTGGGCAAGAAGACCCTCTTTTCATGACATACCTCTTTCACACTTTTCCTATTGCTTCAAGTTAGCCCATGTCCAATATCTCTTTTTGGTTCATGATACTATCAAAAGAGAAGTTGTGGGTGATGCTTTTGTAATTGCTTAAATTTTCATTTACATCACTATTTTTTTTTAATGCTCTTCAGAGTGTAACTGATTACATTTATAGCAGTGTCTGTGATAGTCTATTTTTTTTTTTAACTATCTCTGTCTGTTAAAGTTTGGGTATGTATTCAATGCCAGCTTTATTATGGTTGTACTTACTCCCACTATTATAGAGTGACGATATTGATCTACTAATAAACAAATCAAAATGGGTGCTCACAAACCTTTTACTCCATTCTTAAAAACACAACCCATTGCCTTGTCTGAAAATCAGAACCATGATCACATGATCATAATTGAAAACAATCAAACAAATTCCAGCTGATTCATGCAAGAATGGAGAAGAGGATGTTAAAATATTGATGATGATAAAACAATGACAGTGTAAAGTTAATCAGAGTTGCCATTGTGTTGCATATGTAGTGGCACAAGCAGTCAGCGCCATATTGGATGAGATCTCGCAGCAGCCATTGCCATCTCTGAGACTGGAGCGAGACCTCACCTGCATCCATTTGCCATGTGTGAGGTCACAACGAGGCTCGCGATGGCAAATTGTATATAAGTGCTAAACAGAAACAAATTCATTCTCTCTGCTTCTTCACACTAGGACTTGCTGAGCACATTTCACTGGCTGGGCCTGTCTGCATGTTGTAGCTCCAGAGGCAATGTGTCTGCACTAACGGAGATACAACACAACGCACACAGCTTGAGATGGTTGCTGAGAGCAACACACTTCACCTATCCTGAAACTTGTAAATAAACCAGTTGTAAGTTGCATTTGTACTTAAAGACCTCTTTCTTCACCTGCCGGAGCCTGAACTACATGAAGAACAAGATATAATGGAAGAAGGCAAATTCTCCCGATATCGTAAACCTTGCCTTCCATTATACATATTAAACAATTAGTATTTATCCCAAGGGTTGACTGTATGTCTTGAGCAAAGATTGGTTGCCAACTTCTAGCAATAATATCTGTTTTGTTTGAAAGGAAAATACTGAAGAGGCAGGATATTGGTTGAACCTGTTATGAGTTGGTGGTGGTTCGATGATGCTACGATAAGGTTTATTCATTTTGTGACAAAGTAAGACATTGATTGTAATATATTGCAGTTATGATCAATGTCTGTTATAGTTTAATCTGAAGTATTTTCTGGCTTCAATGAGGAGACCAAATCATTGAGTTACACTTTTAAGAATGTTATATATTTGAAGTCACCATGAGAGATCGAAGATTCAATGAAGGTTTACCATAATGACTATGATGGTTTTTTAGTTGTGTTGTTTCTGTACAGAAGATACTACCCCAGACACTCCATTGTCACTCACATTATCTAAAATGCAGTTAATCAGTGATAGCCTTGACATGCTAAATATAGAGTGCAGGAATGTGGTGGTGGTGGTGGTGGCAGCAGTGGTTTTAGAAATTAAATACAAAACTTTTATAACAATTATATATTCAGCTACAAAACAAATTCACTTTCATGTGATAAAATACTTTTCACATGAAATGTTTTATTCAAGTATCTATAAATCTGTTTTTTTCATTTAATTTTCATTATATAAAGACTTTTAAAAATGAAACTTCAGCTCAAATGTCTCAGCCATGGTATCAAACACAACAAATACCTTGTGGTAATTGGTTTGGTTCTTTACATTTTGAGTTGAAATTTTAACAAAGTCAGCTTTGTCTTTTGTCTTTTTGTGGTGCTGTTAAAATGAAAGAATTCTGTCAAATACTAAAATCAATATAATTAACTACACCTTCTCTTTCATATAAAGCTGGTGTTAAAACCTCATGCCTATGTAAAGTATAAGACCTAGTTGCTACACAATTGGTAGTAAAGGACACCCAAGAATTAGACAGTTATTGAAGACATGTCAGTAATCTATCAATAGCTAAGGAATCATTGCCCAGAGGATGTGACTGAAGTGGTAGTGAGAGTGATGGTAGCGTGTACTCTATGGTGGGTGCCTATTTAGTCCCAAATTAGCCTTCATCTAGTAGACATCTAGTCAAAAACACTTCTATCACACCCATTTGGTCTTTTACTCACACAAATCTAATGTATCCTTCCTTTTTTAAAGTAGTAGGTAGTGATTTAATAGATATTTCCTTGGTACATCTAGCAGGTGGATGACTGTGAAGAAGCCTGTTATAAATGGTATTGGTATTTTTTAGTGGTTTAGTAACAAAAAGCAGTGCCCATGACCATTGCAGATTATCTAGACTATAAGATATATATATAACATTGTCAGTACCAATGTTAAGTTAGAGCATCTGTAAGGAGACAGCTACAGGAGATTTGGCAGTTATTTCTAATACATTGAATAACTACAAAGAGACTCCTTTATTTGACTCAAATGAAACTTATTCATTCAGTAGTTTAGCTGATAGCTATGAATTATATACTAGCCAGTTTACTGAGTGGTGTTTATTGATTTCTGTTAGATCTCTAGCTACAACTAATGAATCAAACAAATTGGTTTCTGAAACAAATGTGAATATATATTAGAGAGCCTTAACCCTTTTGTTACTATATTTATTTTCAGGTGCTCTGTGTTTCTTCCAATTATTTTAAATATAACAAAGAATTTAGTGAAATAACATTGTTATCATTAAGCTAGTTTTAGGAACATAAATTGTGACAAAAGACAAAGCTGACTTTGGTAAAATTTGAACTCAAAATGTAAAGAACCAAAACAATTACCACAAGGTATTTGTTGTGTTTGATACCATGGAAGATTTTAATTGAGAACTTTTGAAAACCAGACATTTGTACTAAAGAGCCAGAACCGGTTTCAGCTGGGTCGGTAATGAAAGGGTTAAAGCATATTACTAATGTTAGTTTGGCAGGGGAAAATTGTCAATGCCCAGAAAATTGGAAATATGTTTCCTTTCTGGAAAAAAGGTAAATTTAAAAAAGATTTAAAAAAAAAACCCCGAAACATATTAATAATTCTTTTTCCACTCAGGTTCTCTCCCCACTCCCCAGCAAACACTGACTTATAGATGTTCAAACTTAACAAATACATGAAATCATGGGAGAGTCTGTAAATGCTATGTGAATTTCCCATGTTTACTTTTTACATTTCATTTTCCCTGATAGCATGGATTCCACAAATCTTTCATTGAAGCATAACAGCTGAGTGTCCTTCTTATTGCTAACCCGTCCCTGTTTTTCAAGCAAGGGATCTTTTATTTCACATATCTAAGAAGGTGTGCAGTGAGTGGATATGTTGTTGACAGGAGAAATGACATTACTGCTTGTAGCTTGCAGTAATTGAAGATGTGCAAATGTAAACAAAGGCGCAGGAGTGGCTGTGTGGTAAGTAGCTTGCTAACCAACCACATGGTTCCGGGTTCAGTCCCACTGCGTGGCACCTTGAGCAAGTGTCTTCTACTATAGCCTCGACCAAAGCTTTGTGAGTGGATTTGGTAGATGGAAACTCAAAGAAGCCCGTCAATATATATATATATGTATGTGTGTGTATATGTTTGTGTGTCTGTGTTTGTCGCCCCACCATCGTTTGATAACCGATGGTGGTGTGCTTAAGTCCCCGTAACTTAGTAGTTCAGCAAAAGAGACTGATAGAAGAAGTACTAGGCTTACAAAGAATAAGTCCTGGGGTCGATTTGCTCAACTAAAGGCAGTGCTCCAGCATGGCCACAGTCAAATGGCAGGAGTGGCTGTGTGGTAAGTAGCTTGCTAACCAACCACATGGTTCCGGGTTCAGTCCTACTGCGTGGCATCTTGAGCAAGTGTCTTCTGCTATAGCCCCGGGCCGACCAATGCCTTGTGAGTGGATTTGGTAGATGGAAACTGAAAGAAGCCTGTCGTATATATGTATATACATATATGTATGTGTGTGTATGTGTTTGTGTGTCTGTGTTTGTCCCCCTAGCATTGCTTGACAACCGATGCTGGTGTGTTTACGTCCCCGTCGCTTAGCGGTTCGGCAAAAGAGACCGATAGAATAAGTACTGGGCTTACAAAGAATAAGTCCCGGGGTCGATTTGCTCGACTAAAGGCGGTGCTCCAGCATGGCCACAGTCAAATGACTGAAACAAGTAAAAGAGTAAAAGAATAAACACAAACACATGATAGACTTCTTTCAATTCTCATCTACTAGTTTCACTCACAAGGTGTTGGCCAAGCTGGGGCAAATAACAGAAGACACATACCCAAGATGCCAAGCAGTGGGAGTGAACATGAAATTATATGTTGGGAAGTGAAATTCTTAACTACACAACTACACCATCATTGTCCGACAGTAGATTGTTGTAGCATCATGGCATGCATTACAAATTATATACACAAATATATAAGCACTGTGTATGTAAGGGCAAGTCATATGCATTTTCAGTGGCTAATGCTATTTTAACTCTTTCGTTACCAAGGCGGCTGAAACGGGCTCTGGCTGTGAGTACAAATGTCTTGTTTTCATAAGTTTGGAATTAAAATCTTCCAGCAAACCTTAGTCACAATTTATGTTTCTAACACTCACTGAATGATAACTAAGTTATTTTACGCTATTCTTCGTTATACACTTTACTCTTTTACTTGTTTCAGTCATTTGACTGTGGCCATGCTGGAGCACCGCTTTTAGTCGAGCAAATCGACGCTAGGACTTATTCTTTGTAAGCCTAGTACTTATTCTATCAGTCTCTTTTGCTGAACCGCTAAGTTGCGAGGACATAAACACACCAGCATCAGTTGTCAAGCAATTTTGAGGGGACAAACACACACACAAACACATATATATTTATATATATATATATATATATATATATATATATACATATATACAACAGGCTTCTTTCAGTTTCCACTCACAAGGCATTGGTTGGCCTGAGGCTATAGTAGAAGACACTTGCCCAAGGTGCCACGCAGTGGGAGTGAACCCGGAACCATGTGGTTGGTAAGCAAGCTACTTACCACACAGCCACTCCTGCGCCTATATATATTTAAAGTAATTGAAAGAAACACAGAGCATCACAAAATAAATACAGTAACGAAAGGGTTAATCCTTTTGTTACTAT
>NC_043001.1:87150811-87348311 GCF_006345805.1 Octopus sinensis | reverse complement strand
AAGCAATACAGTAATGTATGTGGTGCACATGCACAAGTGTGTATACATGTGTGTGTGTGTATATAGATATACAAAAGTAATTAATCTTTCTGTAGTGTAGTTCTGAAATAGCAACATATCCTTTATGTACAATATAATCTGTCTCCGCTCATGTTCGTATATTTGTGCCTATCAAATATTCATATATCATGTGCATGTTCAGCGTGTTTGTGTGTGTGTGCATATCCGTGTGTATGTGTGTGTGTGAGAGAGAGAGATAGAGAGAAAGAGTGTATGTGTATGTGTTATCCCAGCAACGCTGTCACCACTATATCTATAAAGCAGGATATGTCTATTTCTGAGTATGTGGTGATAAGAGTACTACTATATATATATATATATATATATGCATGTTTGTGTGTGTAAGTAAATACATGTCTACACACACCTACACACATCCACATGAGAATTATAGATAATTTCTAGATGCTCAACATTGTGTCTAGGCTGCCCCACTACCATTTAACACAGTTCACAGTAACCAACTGAAATTTTAAAATTTTCTAATGTTTAACTGAGAACAGTGCCCTCCTTACCCAGTCACTCAAATTAAATGACTTATAAGGAATTAACCAGAAGGTCAACATTCAAGACTTTTAAATAAAAAAGATGTAAGACAGACAAAAGAACAGATTCTATATGTGTATATCCTTTATCTTTTATTTGTTTCAGTTATTGGAAATGTGGCCAAGCTGTGTACTAACTTGAAGGGTCTAGTCAAACAAATCGACCCAGTAGTTATTTTTTAAGATTGGTGCTTATTCAATCAGTCTCTTTGAACAAATGGCTGAGTTAGGGGATCATAACACTGGTTGTCAAGTGGTGGTGGTCGTGGGTAAACAGACACACACATCTATCTATCTATCTATCTATCTATCTATCTATCTATCTATCTATCTATCTATCTATCTATCAATCTATCTATCTATCTATCTATCTATCTATCTATCTATCTATCTATCTATCTATATATCTATCTATCTATCTATCTATCAATCTATCTATCTATCTATCTATCTATCTAACTATCTATCTATATACATACATGCATATATATTGGGTCATCCCATAAATAATGCGTTTTTTTTCATAATTCTTTTATTTTTCAAAATTAAGATAAAGTTCATATTTAATCTGAAATATACTCTCCTTCATTTTCTACAATGCTCTTCCATCTATCAGGTAGACTTTCAAGGCCCCTCTTCCAAAATTCACTTTTCCATCACAAAAAATACTCCTCCAGTACTATTCTGACCTCATCTACAGAATGATATTTTTTGCGTCCAAATGATTTTGAAGACTGAGGAATAATTGATGAGATGGGGCAATACCCAGCAAATATGGTGGATGAGGCATCACATCCCATTCAAACTGCACCAGCCTTTGGAATGTCATCCTCACTGTATGTGGCGAAGCATTATCCTGATGGAAGAATACTTTTTGACTTGAAACCAAAGATGGTCATTTTCCTTCTAGCGCTGACTTGAATGACTAGTTGAATGACCAAATCCAAGCTTCTCTGCTAGTTTCTCAACAGTTACGATGGGATTTTGTTCCACCAGGGTTTGCAAGATGTCCTTGTCGAGCTCTACAGATCTTCCAGGATGAGGCTTGTCTTCTAGGCTGTAGTTTCTGACTTGGAATTTCTGGAACCACAGTTGAGACCGGCATACGCTTATCATCCTATCCCCATATATGCGCTTGTCACTCTCTCAGTTATCTGGCCTGCTGTGAAAAAGGTTTGGTGAACCCTGCCCAAAACGATAGCAAATTTTCTTTCTTCTGTTTCTTCTCTTTTTTCATTCCTTCCTTTTCTCCTTTTCTTCCAACTCTTTGACTCTTAACCACACCTGCTCTATCCATTAATTTGTTTCCACCTTGAAGCACAACGTTAAAACGTTTGTTGGTTGGTTTTTATTTTTGTTAGTGATTATTCAATTCATTTGAGCGAATATCTTCTACTATAGGCTCGAGCCAACCAAAGCCTTGTGAGTGAAAGATGGAAACTAAAAGAAGCCTGACGTATATATATATATATATATATATATATATATATATATATATATATATATGTGCCGGTGGCACGTAAAAAGCACCATCCGAACGTGGCTGATGCCAGCGCCGCCTTAACTGGCTTCCGTGCCGGTGGCACGTTAAAAGCACCAACCGATCGTGGCCACTGTCAGACTCCCCTGGCACCTGTGCCAGAGGCATGTAAAAAGCACCCACTACACTCGCGGAGTGGTTGGCGTTAGGAAGGGCATCCAGCTGTAGAAACACTGCCAGATCAGACTGGAGCCTGGTGCAGCCTCCTGGCTTCCCAGACCCTGGTCGAACCGTCCAACCCATGCTAGCGCAGAAAACGGACGTTAAACAATGATGATGATGATGATGATATATATATACATATATAAATGAATCTGTATGTCTTTGTGTCTGTGTCCGTCTCTCCCACCACTGCTTGATAGACAGTGTTCATGTGTTTATGTCCTGTAAAAGAGAGAATTAAGTACCAAGCTTAACAAAATTAAGTACTGGGACCACTAACTTGGAAGGATCCCAGCCCCATCAAGCAAAAGCATGAAGCTAAGCCAAGCAATACAGTAATGTATGTGGTGAACATGCACAAGTGTGTATACATGTGTGTGTATTTATAGATATATAAAAGTAATTATTCTTTCTGTAGTGTAGTTCTGAAATAGCAACATATCCTTTATGTACAATATAATCTGTCTCCGCTTATGTTTGTATATTTGTGCCTATCAAATATTCATATATCATGTACAAGTTCAGCGAGTATATGCGTGAGAGAGAGAGAGAGTTTATGTGTAATCCCAGCAACGCTGTTACCACCATATCTATGAAGCAGAATATGTTTCTTTCTGAGCATGTTGTGATAAGAGTAGTAGTAGTAGTAGTAGTAAGAGTTCTGGTGACAGTGATGGCCTGGATGAAAGTCACAAAATATCTACTATTGGAGGAAGTATATGAATTGTGCTCTTTTAAAGATAAGAGATCAACACATAATTAATTGAGTCATTGGCCTGATAGATGACAAACAGATAGTCATATGTATGTGTACGTATATATATATATATATATATATATATATATATAGATAGATAGATAGATAGATAGATAAAGTTAATCCAAACAAGAAAACACAAAAAAACACAGCAACGCGGAACAAATAAAGTATTATTGGACACTCAGGAAAGAAGGGAAGAAGGAGGGTTTAACGTTTCGAGTGGAGCTCTTCGTCGGAAACAAAGGAGAAGGAAAGATCCCGAGAAGGGAAGACAGAGGAAAAATAATTGCTGGCGGTGCTCAAGAGGTCACAGATAGATAGATACACACACACACACACACACACACACACACATATATATATTATATATATATATATATATATATATATATATTATAGATAATCTATTTTGTCTGTGTGTGTGTATATGTCTTCTAGGATCTCGGGCATCCTCCATCTGATCGCGCTCAAATTTGATATGTAGATACCGTCGATCTCAGGGCATGTACAAGTTTTGAAAAAAATCACAAAAATCGATTCCAGATGAGAATGTGATCAATAAAGCCATGTGAACGTGCATTTGTATGTGCAAGTACATTAGCTGTTGCGATCGATACTACATGTACACGAGAAAAATGCACGTGCAGTATGCGCAAAAAAAGCCGGCTGGCTTGAAATAATGCCACAAAATGCAGTATGTTTAAGAGACCAAAAAAGTAAGTTGCAAAAGCGATATTTTCTTCAAACTTGGCCTGAAGGAAAGAAAGACTATTTAGTTTCTCAAGAAGTTTTTTTTTTGCCTGAACTTCGTTTAACAAAACCAAAAACTTTATTGAAATAAAGGCATGCTTAATTATTTTTTAATGAAAAGAAAACACTGATTGCTTTTTATTCAGCAGATATGATTCAGAGCACAGTCCATTGGACAGGGGTGGGGGCTTTAGGTCTCACCGAGGAAATGACCAGAGACCGAGACCTTTGGAAGTATGCTGTGCGTGAGAAGACCTGGCTGGACAAGTGAGGCCATAACCCATGGCCCCTACCTGGAACGTAGTCAGTGCACCTATGCATACCTTCCTTCTTGGGACACATAACTCTACTTGTGAAGACCTGTTGAGGCAAGTGAAAATGGACAAAATCAAAAGCAAACTCGATGAACATTAATGGAATTTGTAGTTTTGTGGTACAAGTGCCGGTGGCACATACGAAAACCATCCGAACGTGGCCGTAGCCAGTGCCGCATTGACTGACCTCCGTGCCGGTGGCACATAAAAAGCACCATCCGAGCGTGGCCGTTCGCCAGCCTCGTCTGGCACCTGTGTCGGTGGCACATAAAATCACCCACTACACTCTCGGAGTGGTTGGCGTTAGGAAGGGCATCCAGCTGTAGAAACACTGCCAGATCTGACTGGCCTGGTGCAGCCTTCGGGCTTCCCAGACCCCAGTTGAACCGTCCAACCCATGCTAGCATGGAAAGCGAACGTTAAACGATGATGATGATGATGATGATATATATATATATATAATTGTATTGGGGGAGAGTTACACCAGTTCGATTTCCACTCATTTACTTATTTTTACTAAAACTTTCGTTGCGTCTTGCAACCTTTTCAATAGTCATTGACTGTCTGTTATCAGAACTGAGTATGCGTCAGTGTGTGTGTGCATGTGTGTACTTCAGTTTCTTTGTCTGTGCATGTTTGAATGTGTCTGTGTATGGGTTTGTGTGACTATGTATGTGTGTTTAGTAAAAATTTTAGTAAAAGTAAAAAAGTAAATGAGTGGAAATCGGACCAGTGAGTGTGTTAAATTAATAAGGCACTAAAGAAAATTACTCTCTCCAGACACAATAAAATGTGCTTCAACACACGAATTCACATAAAGAATCTTGCAAACCAAATGCAAAAACGCTACATATAAGAGACCAAAGTGTACGTACGCCGCTATATATATATATATATATACATACACTAAAATAAATATGTGAAAATATTTATATAGATATTATAATTAATTATTATCATTAGTAAAATGAATAATAACAACAATAATAATATAATACATACACACATGTGTGTGTGTGTGGTATCAAAATGTTCCCAGGCTAGTTCTGTAGCACACCAACAGATGGCAGCACACAATCGCATGCTAGCAGTGACTTTCATGAGGCAGTGTGGTGCAGAGTGACATCACTGCGTTGGGAAGTCTGCTGTAGAAACATTGAGCATGCTTCAGCAAGCTTACGGCGAGGCAATGGGCTATATACAATGTTTCAAGTGGCATGGGCACATCAAAAGCAGAAAAATGTCCCTGGAAGATGATGAGTGATTTGGGAGACCTGCCATGAGTGTCACCCACAGAAATGCAGTATTGTGTATTGAAAATTCATCCCCTAGGACCAGACCATCAATAGAGAGTTCTACTGTGATGTTCTGAAGCGTTTGAGAGAGGACATTCAGCGAGAGTGACCAGATCTGTGAAGTACGAAGAATTAGATTCTTCACCATGCCCTCCTAACTTGTGAGTTTCTCACCAAAAGCAACATAGTATTGCTTCTGCACCTGCCCTATTCGCCAGATTTAACACCTACAGACTTCCATCTTTTCCCCAAGATGAAAATGCAGCTCAAAGGTCACCGTTATCAAGGTCCAGAGTGAATTGCAGAAGGTTCTCAAGGCTGGATTCCAAAGTAGCAGGAATGCCAGGACTGGTCTATAGCAAGGAGACTATTTTGAAGGAGATGAAGTTAAAAACTTAGGTGAATAAGTTATTTCTTTTTATCAAACATAACTAGTAGGCATAGGAGTGGCTGTGTGGTAAGTAGCTTGCTTACCAACCACATGGTTCTGGGTTCAGTCCCACTGCATGGCACCTTGGGCAAGTATCTTCTACTATAGCCTCAGGCTAACCAAAGCCTTGTGAGTGGATTTGGTGGACGGAAACTGAAAGAAGCCCATCGTATATATGTATATATATATGTATTTGTATGTATATGTTTGTGTGTCTGTGTTTGTCCCCCTAACATCACTTGACAACTGATGCTGGTGTGTTTACGTCCCTGTAACTTAGCGGTTCAGCAAAAGAGACCGACAGAATAAGTACTAGGCTTTTAAAGAATAAGTCCTGGGGTCGATTTGCTCAACTAAAGGCGGTGTTCCAGCATGGCCACAGTCAAATGACTGAAACAAGTGAAAGAGTAAAAGAGAGTCTGGGAACTTTTTGATATCACCTTGTATTTAGTAGTCAAGTCCGAAATGTAGATGGTTTTACCACTGTTTCTAATTTGAACATTGCAATATCCAGTGCATGAAACCTAAGGATATACACAGACTCTACAAAAAAAGAAAGTATTCATCCAGCTATGCAGTGTTGAATACTCATTCACACTGTTCAACATTATTGTGTATAAACACACACACACATATATATGCACAGGCAAGGTTGTGTGATTAACAAGTTTGCTTCCTAACCTCAAGGTTTCAGGTTCAGTTTGACAGCATATCTCAGGCAAGTGTCTTGCTCGAGGGGCTGACCAAAGCTTTGTGATTTATCATCATCATCATCATCCTCATCATCGTTTAACGTCCGTTTTCATGCTATCATGGGTTGGACAGTTTGACCAGAGTCTGGGAAGCCAGGAGGCTGCACCAGGCTCCAGTCTGATCTGGCAGTGTTTCTACAGCTGGATGCCCTTCCTAATGCCAACCACTCATTGAGTGTAGTGGGTGCTTTTTATGTGCCACCGGCACAGGGGCCAGGGGAGGCTGGCAAACGACCACGATCGGTTGGTGCTTTTACGTGTCACTGACACGGATGCCAATCAGGCAGCGCTGGCATCTATTGTAAGAAGTCTGTTGTGTGTATGTGTGTGTGTGTTTGTGGTTCTTCATCTTGAAAGTGTAGGACTGTTGTAAATGAATGCCATTCTTTTCCAACATTCTGCATAAACATGACTAGCCAGGGGAAACAGGTGATGGTTGGTAACATGGAGAGCATCTGGCTGTAGAAACCTGCCTCAATAAACTCCATCTGAGACATACAGACATTGAAAAGTGGAATTTAAAATAATGACAGCAATGATGATACATGCGTGTGTGTGACTGAATTTTACTGATTGTGTGTATGTGTGTGTGTAAATGTATGTATATTCATACATATACAGTATGTGTTTGTACATATGTTCTCTTTTTTCTTTTTATCTGTTTAAGTCATTAGACTGTGGCTTCAATAATCTTTAGTTGAATGAATCGACCCCAGTACATTTTTTTTTTTGTTTAAAGCCTGGTACTTATTCTATTGTTCTCTTTTGCCCAACTGCTAAGTTACACACACACACACACACACACACACATATTCTTTCAGCTTCCATCATCCAAATCCACTCACAAAGCTTTGATCAGCCTGAGGCCGATGCAGTGGAGCTGAATCCGGGACCATGTGGGCCATGGGACCGTGTGGTTGAGATGCAAGCTTTATACCAAACAACCACGCCTTCACCTATGTGTGTGAGTGTGTGTACGTGTGTGTTTGTGTATGTGTATGTATGTATTTATTGTGTGAGTCTGTCCCCCACTGCTTGAGAACTGGTGTTGGTTTGTTTACATCTCCATAACTTAACAGTTTGTTACAAGAATAGACTAAGTACCAGAATTTTAAGAATAAATACTGGGGGGAGGGGTCACTGTGTTCGACAAAAAAACCCTTCAAGGTGGTGCCCCAGCATGGCCACAGTCCACTGACAGAAACAAGTAAAAGAGAAGAATAGGGAAAGCATCCGTCTGTAAAGCTATACCTCAATAATATTCGTCCCACCCATACTAGCAAAGGAAGACGAACATCAAACTCACGCTTGTACTTACAAAGAGTAACTTATTGAATGTGAGAGCGCATGCGAGTATTACGCGCACATGTAGGTGCATATATTACTGTTACAATTTTGTTTTGTGAGCACTGGCAGCAAAACATTAACAGCATAACTTTAAGTACTATAATAGATATATATATATATAAATAAAAATAAATACGCCCTTTTAAAGCCTAGCCAGGTTCATGGGCCCGGTTTCTCGGTTTCAATGGCACATGTATTCCCCAGCTGGACAGGATGCCAGTCCATCGCAGCATTACTCATTTTTGTCAGCAGAGTGGACTGGAGCAATGTGAAATGAAGTGTTTTGCTCAAGAACTCAATGCGTCACCAGGTCCAGGAATCGAAACCCCAATCTTACGATCATGATGCTGACACCCGAACCATTAAGCCATGCACCTCCACAATAGATGTGTGTGTGTGTGTGTGTGTGTGTGTGTGTGTGTGTGTGTATATATATATATATATATATATATATATATATATATATATAAACAAATTTGCACACGCACAGACACAGTGGTGTCTTAAGGTATGAGCACATTGGGTAGTGGCCCTGGGGCCTCACTGCTCGAGGGGCCCAATTCTGATCTGTGTATGTTGTAGCTTGGCTGCCACATAGGGCCCTGTGTATTGATTTGGCCGGAGGTCCTATAATGCTGCTAAGCCAGCCATTCATATATACTTTGATCAATTTGAGACCCATAAACGAAAACACACACACACACACATACACACACAAAGAAACCAGTCTACTAGGTGTAAAGAAGTGTAGAAAACGAATATGAAAAAAAAACAAATTTTGCGCAAATGAACGAGGTGTGGGTGGGGAGACGACTTTCGGAAAATTCACAAGATCCGATTTTTCCCTCATAACTTTCAGGAAAATGGATATATATTAACGAAATTTTATAGAAATGCCGTTTACATGGCACAAATTACGATTATAAAGAAATTTCTGGGGAGAAATTTTTCCGAAAGGCTGGGGAGAGGACTGTCGGAAAATTCACACGATCCGTTTTTTCCCCCCTCGTAACTTTCAGGAAAATGAAGATCTTTAATTGAAATGTTATAAAAAAACACCTTTCAAACACCATGGATTACGATTATAAAGAAATTTGTGGGGAAAATGTTTTTCCTAAGGGATGGGGAGAGGACTGTTGGAAAGTTCGGTAAATTTTTAAATTAACATCCGCACGATTTTCACTAAGAAAAAAAAAATTCGGATTTCTTTAATGATTCCGGGACGGGGGGGGGGAAGCAGCCCCTCCTCCCCCACTTTCCGAACCAAAATAAGGGATTTGCAGCATATTAGGAGGTCAGAGCACTTGATTCCACGCAAAAAATCCGATTTTTTTTTTTTAGTGAAAATCGTGCGTGTGTTTATCTAAAAACTTACCTAAATGATTGACATGTAAGTGTGTGGCTGTGGTTTAAAAGCTTGCTTACAAACCAAGCGGTCTCGAATTCAGTCCCAGTTGGGCAAGTTTCTTTCACTATAGTTACGGGCTACTAAAGTCTTGAGAGAGGATTTGGAAAGTGGAAACTGAAAGATGCCCATCGTATATATTATGTATATATCTATGTGCGTGCATCTTTGTGTTCGTTAGTCGCTCAAACCACTTGACAATAGGTATTGGTTTGTTTACCCCCACCCCCATAACTTAACAGTTCGGCAAAAGGTTCCGATAGAATAAGTATCAGGATAAAAAAAAAAAATAAGCACTGGGTCGGTTTGTTCGATTAAATCCTTCAATGCGGTGCCCGAGCATGGCCGCAACCTGATAACAAGATGTAGCTTTTAAAATCAATCTGAAAAAGAATAATGGACAAATGCTTCGAAACCAACGTAACCGCAAGCCATATTATAAAAGCAGAATATTTGTTATAATTTACAATGAATGACTGGGGCGATTTTCTCTTAAAGTGTAATCAAATAATGGCGGAATTTCTGAATAAGCACACCTACCGCCCCCTTTTTTTTGTTTCTTAGCGAGTATTTCTTTGGGTTGGTAAAAATTTACCATTAATTTTTTTTTACAAATACCTTTCAGATGGTGTAGATTATGATTATATCGGAATTTGTTGCGAAATTCTTTTTTCAGAGGTGTGGGGGAGAGGAGTTTCGGAGAATTCAATAAGCCGACTTTGTTTTCTCATAACTTTCAGAAAAATGAGTATTTTTTATGATTTTTTTCAATAAATACCTTTCAGATTATGGTAGATTGCATATATATATCGGAATTTAATGTAAAAAAAACAACAATTAAATTTTAAAAAAACACTGCACATCCAGACACATAACAATTTTTTTTCCAAAATGTAATGTTTCATTTCATGTTTGTATGTATGTATGTACGTATGTATATATGTATGTATGTATGTATGTATGTATGTATGTATGTATGTATGTATGTATAAGTATATATATATATTATATATATATTATATATATATATATTATATATATATATATATATATATAATATATATTTATATAATTATATATATAATATATATATATATATATATATATATATATATATATATATATATATATATATATATATATTTATATAATATATATATATATATATATATATATATATATATATATATATATATATATATATATAAGATAATCGTTTTCCTTTGTCGTCTCTTTTGTGTGTGTGTACCATTTTTCTTTTTACGTTAAATTTCAATATAATCGTAATTTACAATCTGAAAAGTATTTGTAGAAAATTTCATTAAAAAATATTCATTTTTCCGAAAGTTATGAGGAAACAAAGTTGGTGGTAGGGATGTACAAGTTACACACACACACACACACACATACAATTTTTCCAGAGTGATATATTTTCTATGTGAAACTCAAAGTGGTGAATCAGCCAAATCGTTAGCGCGTAAAAGAGAATACATTCGTAGTATTTATTTGGGCTCTTTACATTTCAAATTCAAATCGCACGGGTTACAAGTTTGCCTTTTTCTCCTTCTGGAGTTGATAAAATAAAGAACTAGTTCAATGCTAGGTTGCACCCCTTTTACCATCCAAGCTGTCACATCTTGGACCTTCCGCCGGAGTGAGGGGTGGGCGAGTTAGATGGGGTGTCTGTGATTGCTCATAGGTACATGAGCACCTAGTCACCAAAAGCGTAAGACATCAAACGTAGACACCAAGTCACACTAGAGTGCGAATGACGACAGAGATGTTGATAGTGAGATAAAACAGTTCGTATAAAGTTAAACTGTTAATTTTCTTCAGGAAAATAACATGTTTCTTAATCATGGTGAAAGATATTTAGCTTCCTATTACTTAAGAGTCATTACGTGTATTCAAAAGAATTTCAGAATTACCCTTAATATTTTTCTCAACTCTGATATGTGAACTTGGAAGACTAAATTGCATTCATTTATAAATTTTATGTGAAAACCTTAAGGAATAGTTTTAAGATAATTATGTTATGAGTAGAGCGGTATCCAATCACGTCAAAAAATAATGTGATGCAAGTAAACAACGAAGCAAAATCTGAAGGGAAAAAAATTGCCCAAACTTACCACTCATGGTTGAAAGCGGGCCCTTTTCAACGTCTGGAATAGATCTTGTTTTATAGGTATTTATATGTGCAGTGCGGTGTCTGTTAAGACAAGCAAAATATAAGAAAACCAGAAGAGAAAGAGGAGTGCCTAAACAATTGAGAGAGAAAAATATGAATGAATATTAAGAGTGAAAGAGAATGGAAACGATTAAGTGTCAAAGTGAGTAAAAAAAAGAAAGAGAATGAATAAATAGAGAGGGGAATAAGCGATATATAAAGGAAATACAAGAGAGAATGAATGTTAAAGAGATAGAGGGGAATAAATGATATAGAGGGAGTGGCTGAGGGTGAAAGGGTGTGAGCAGGATATACATGTATATGTATATATATATATATATAGAGAGAGAGAGAGAGAGAGAGAAAGAGAGAATGGCTGAGTGAGAGAAAGAGAGAGAGAAACAGACAGATAGACAGACAGAAAGAGAGGGAGACAGAGACAAAGAGAGCAAAGGAGTGAGAAATATACACAGAACGTTAATGATAGAGAGGTGAAGAGAGTGGGTAAGAAATATAAGGGATGGTTGGAGGGAGTAAAAGAAAGAGAGTAAGAAATATACTGGGAGGGAATGGTAACGGCTGAGTGCAGAAGAGAGTGAGCGAGTGAGATATAGGGAATAGCTTAGAGTGAGACTAAGAGAATAAGTGAGAGAATGGTGAAGATAGAGAAGTAAAGAAAGTGAGAGTGACTAATATATATATGTATATATATATATATATATATATAATAATATCTGAGGTAGAGAGTGAGAGAGAGAGAAAGAGAAAGAGTGAGTGAGAGAAGTGAAAATAATAGTAAAGATAGAGAGGTGAAGAGAGTGAGTTAGCGATGTAGAATGAATAGTAGTATTTAGAGAGAAAAATGAGGAATGGTAAGAGAAAAGCAACGAAATGGAGAAATGGAAAGAGGAATTGTATATGTAGCAGATGGTGGGAGGGTAATTTCTCTACGACAACTTTTTCTGACTACCTTGTTCTAGATAAGAGGCGTGGCTTGTTGCCAATGTCTCTCTCTCTCTCTCTGTTTCTCTCTCTCTCTATGCCTCTATCTCCCTCTCCCTTTGTTTTCCTCCTTCTCTATCTCATTGTTGTTATTGTAAAAACAAAAATAGTGGGTGTTCAAAAAGTTTCTCCGCAGTGACTTGTTTTTCCCCCTGCGCATCATCATGGCGCTATTTCCTGAGGTTTTCGGTGAACAGATTGTTTTAAAGGGACTTTGACCACCAAGATCACCAGATTTAACACCGCCAGACTTTTTGCCTGAGGAGCAAGTAAAAGATCAGTGTACAAGAATCGCCCGAAAACCATTAAATACTTACTGCTGAGGGACTTTCTGAACACCCTATAGTATTAGTGGTTGCCGAAATGACTGATATCTATCGCCTTGAGGGTGTGATGGTTTTAGGCTTCAACCCCCACCCCCAAAGAAATACAGAAAAAGTCCGAGCAAGAGTTGTCAGACAGGTTTGCGTGTCATAAAAAGTTTGATCGTCTCCAATGTTAGACCATGTATGTATGTGTGAATGTGTGTCAGTATGTATGTGTGAATGTGTGTGTCTGTCTGTCTGTCTGTCTGTCTGTATGTATGTATGTAAGTATGTATGTATGTATGTGTGCGTGCGTGTACACACACACACACACACACACACACACACACACAAACACGCACATATCCATGTACAAATACATGCATATATGTGCACGCGCTAGCACACTTTGTTGCAAAGTAAAGTTTCACTGGTTGTGATTTCGGTTTTGCCAATTGAAGGCTTCATCAGTCAACAACAGCCAAAGTTTCGAAGTCACTGTCAACTTTTCCCTTGAGTTGTAGAATCAACATAAATTTATTCAGTAATGCTTTCACAATGTTTGACTACAAAAAGAACGAACGTAACGAACGTCGCCTTTTTCAAGCCTAGCCAGGTCCATGGGTCCGGTTTCTCGGTTTCTGTAGCGTATGTGTTCCCCCCAGCAGGACGGGACGCCTGTCCATCTCATCGTTACTCAAGAAACAGGAAGAGAGAGTGAGAGAAAGTTGTGGCGGAAGAGTACAACAGGGGTCATGGAACTTTTAGGTGTTTTCGCTCAATAAACACACACAACGCCCGGTCTGGGAATCGAAACCGCGATCCTCCGACCGCGAGTCCGCTGCCCTAACCACTGGGCCATTGCGCCTCCACGTACAAAAAGAAAGATCAAACATTAATATTCGTGCATGTATCTATCTGTCTGTCTATCTATCTATCTATCTATCTATCTATCTATCTATCTATCTATCTATCTATCTATCTATCTGTCTGTCTGTCTGTCTGCCTGTAACCTGTCTGTCTGTCTGTGTATGTGTGTGTGTGTAACCATAAGATCCAAGGATCTAAGTGTAGGATGTTTGTAAGCTTCAAGCAGTCTGTGATAGGTATAAAAGACAACGTTCAGAAACAACAATTTATTGGTGTCAAGTTAACTTGGGATTCCTTAAAAACAACATAACCTTCATTTAATTAAGGTAGCTCAACCTGATGAGTAGCTGGCTGAATACCCCTTGTTAAGTAATTATTATATCAGAAGATCTGCCAGCTAGGAAACATATGTAGCCTGAATTTTACCTGCTCCATTCCCTCAATATGGATATGTA
Source organism: Octopus sinensis (assembly GCF_006345805.1). Lineage (NCBI taxonomy): Eukaryota > Metazoa > Mollusca > Cephalopoda > Octopoda > Octopodidae > Octopus > Octopus sinensis. Next base: position 87,334,152 of record NC_043001.1, on the reverse strand, counting down.
CACACACACACACACAACACACACACACTTATATCAAAATAAGCAACAAGGATATCCAGAGGTAATGCAGTACAATTGTTTCATGTAACTCCATTTAATTGAACAATGCAATTATTACATCAATTTAAATGCAGAGCAATCCTCTGTTGCACAAAGACAGAATTTGATTAAATTAAAACAGATGGACACATTAGTATAATTATACCTAAAATCTCCAAGAAGTTAAGGAGATAGACAAAGAACATGCTGCCTTGACTCCAACATAGAAGCTACTAAGGTATCAAGAAGATTTACATTGATACAGACTCTGCCTGCCACTGATTTTTTTGTTTTTATGGGATCAGTCATCTCTCACACTCACTGTCTGTCTCTCTCTAGATCCTGGCTGTCATCTTTGTTGGCTGCCTCTCGTCGACTCCACCATCTCCAACTCACTCCCTTGTCTGCTCTGCTCACGGTTTCTCGCTGACTGACCAACTAACTTAATGCTAGCCGTATTTATAACGGGTAGCATTTTAATTTTTTTAAAAACTTTCCGTGACTGTGTTAGGACTGTAGATCAATGCCTAGGATCATTAATAATCATGGTCTTTGACAGGACAAAGGAAATACCATTGTCCTGAACAACTGGAGTGCCGGTTCGGTTCCAACTAATGGAACAAGGGGCATAATGTTTTCTGTTCGTTTACTTTTTCTTGCCTCCGTAACAATATATATATAAATTTGAACTATATATATATATACACACATACACAGACACGCACACACATACATACATACATAGGTATAAATATGAAATATGAGAGAAAGAAAATAGAATTCATGAGACTCTTTGTTATTCAATTTGATCATTTCAATCCATTGTGCATTGGTGCCTCACTGGTGAGATGCTGTACAAACAGTTGTGGTCTCTCATCAGATAACTTGTCAAAAAGTACCTCATTTTTTAATCTCTGTTTCATTTATTTCCATTAGAATATATTTTGATATTTCGAGTTAGCTACTTGTCTACATGAGAAACTTGGTTACTATGCAGCAGAAACATATGTCAGATGGCAAGCTAGCAGAAATGTTAGCAAATCGGGCGAAATGCTTAGCAGTATTTCGTCTGCTGCTACGTTCTGAGTTCAAATTCCGCCGAGGTTGACTTTGCCTTTCAACCTTTCGGGGTCGATTAAATAAGTACCAGTTATGCACTGGGGTCGATATAATCGATTTAATCCATTTGTCTGTCCTTGTTTGTCCTCTCTGTGTGTAGCCCCTTGAGGGCAGTAAAGAAATAAGAAACATATGTCAGACTGAGGTTTAAAGAGAATATACTGTATAAAAGGCCATAATAATAATAATAATAAAAACTGTGTATATGTATAATATACATCTTTATTCTATTGTCTTGAATATACACTCAGTAAACTGTTAATAATCCAACAAAACAAACTCAAGATTTACCTATTGAGTTAAATACTAAGTGATTGTTTACCTTCAATTATTCCCAGTTAATCTATATCATTTCATGCAGTTAGCCAGAACAGTACCTGCCTGGATATATCATCCCTATCCATTCACAATATCCACAACAAGTAAATCTGTTGGTTACAACAACATGAGTCCCAATTTATCCAACAATGAGGGTTCCTGCTTGTTAAATTAACGTACAAGAGGCTAAACAGACATGTGTACCCTTAATATAGTTCTCAGGGAGCTTCAGCATCACACAGAATGTGATAAGGCTGGCCCTTTGAATTACATGTACAGCTCATTACTGCCGGCTGAGTGGACATAAAATAAAGTGGACATGGAATAAAGTGTTTGTCTCAAGAACACAACACACCACTCAGGATCGAACTCATGACCTTATGATCATGAGCCAGTTATCCTAACCACTAAGCCACACACCTTCATATTGGAGCCTGGTACAGCCTTCTGGCTTGCCAATCCTCAGTCAAACCATCCAACCTATGCCAGCATGGAAAGCGGATGTTAAACGATGATGATATATATATAGGTGTAGGAGTGGCTGTGAGGTAAGTAGCTTGCTTACCAACCACATGGTTCCGGGTTTAGTCCCACTGTGTGGCACCTTGGGTAAGTGTCTTCTACTATAGCCTTGGGTCAACCAATGCCTTGTGAGTGGATCTGGTAGACGGAAACTGAAGGAAGCCCGTCGTATATACGTATGTGTGTATATATATATATATATATATATATAATATATATATATATATATATATATATATATATATATATATATATATAATATATATATATATATATATCTATATATATATATATATATATTTGTACATGTGTGTATATGTTTGTGTGTTTGTGCTTGTCCTCCCAACATCACTTGACAACCGATGCTGGTGTGTTTACGCCCCCGTAACTTAGCAGTTCGGCAAAAGAGACCGAATAAATAAGTACTAGGCTTACAAAGAATAAGTCCTGGGGTCAATTTGCTCGACTAAAGGCAGTGCTCCAGCATAGCCACAGTCAAATGACTGAAACAAGTAAAAGAGTAAGAGTAAAAAAAGAATATATATATAAAAGGTAATCTTTAAATCCAACTTAATGGGGATGTTTGCATTATTAGTCTTGAGAGATCTTCTCATATGGGCACTTGATGCATAAAAGCACACATAGATCATAGCAGACAAGAATATCTGTCATGGACCCCAGAGTTCCCAAATGGCCGACAGGCTTATGGAAAAATGAATAGTTTGCAATGGAAGAAGTATTAATACCAAAACATGATCTTTATATCCAACTTAACCTGGATGTCATGTTAGAACTTTGAATACTGCATTATAAGTCCTTGCAAGATCTCTCATATATATATATATATATTATATATATATATATATATATATATATATATATATATATATATATATATATATATTATATATATATACTGGCACAGAGGCCAGAGGAGGCTGGCAAGCGGCCACGATTGGTTGGTGATTTTTACGTGTCATTGGCACAGACGCCAGTCAAGGCAGTGCTGGCATCGGCCACATTCGGATGGTGCTTTTTACGTGCTACCGGCATGAGTATCACAACTACAATTTCTATTGATTTTTATCTACATCAAAATAAAAATCAATGGAAATTATAGTTGCATGTAAAAAGAACCATCCAAACGTGGCCAATGCCAGCGCCGCCTTGTCTGGCGTCCGTGTCAGTGACACGTAAAAAGCTACAACTGATCATTGCCGTTTGCCAGCCTCCTCTGGCCCCTGTGCCAGTGGCATGTAAAAAGCACCCACTACACTCACGGAGTGGTTGGCGTTAGGAAGGATATCTAGCTGTAGAAACACTGCCAAATTAGACTGGAGTCTGGTGGAGCCTCCTGGCTTCCAAGACCCTGGTCGAACTGTCCAATCCATGCTAGCATGGAAAACAGATGTTAAACGTTGATGATGATGATGATGATATATACATAGTCATCTTTCACTTGTTTCAGTCATTGGATTGCAGCCATACTGGGGGCATTGCTTTGAAGGGTTCTCTTTAGTCAAATAAATAGACCCCAGTACTTATTTTCAAAGCCTGGTACTTATTCATTCTTCTTTCTTTATTTCATGACGGATGTAAGCCTGTGATTAATATACCAAATTAATAAGTGTTGGATTTACGGTTTGCACCTGTCTCATGTTATTGATAATCTATATGCATTGTTATAACCTTGATTGAAACATCCTGTTAGCTGTGTTTATTACATGCTTTTACTAAGGTATTCACCCAGATTTATTTAATTCCTATTTTCCTTCATTATATACATGCATGTGGAGGTGCAATGGCCCAGTGGTTAGGGCAGTGGACTCGCAGTTGTAGGATCGCATTTTCAATTCCCAGACCAGGCGTTGTGAGTGTTTATTGAGCAAAAGCACTTAAAGCTTCATGAGGCTCCGGCAGGGGGTGGTGGCGATCCCTGCTGTACTCTTCCACTGCAACTTTCTCTCACTCTTTATTCTGTTGGCCAGCTTGCTTAGCCAGCGGGGTGGCATCATTTGAAGGCTAAAACAATGCAAGGCGCATTGTGACCAGCGATGTGTAGCAACATCTGATAGCCTGATCAGTCACGTGATCACGTGATATATATATATATATACATACATACATTTCCTCTTTTCTTTTTCTCGACCCCCTCTCTCACTTTCTTAGCATTCTCTTTCTTTAATCTCTCTACTTTCCTCTGTTATCTCCCTTGTACCCCCTCACTTGCTCTCTAGTTCCTCCCCCAATTCTTCAATCCCTCTGCTCCCTACCTCTTTCTGTTCCTCCAACATGACAGTGCTTGGCCAAGCATGATCTTTCTTTCTTGGCCTGACCTCTGCTCACACAACACCTTATTTTTCTATCTCCTAACATTCATCAATGTTTGTTGCCGCAAGGCCTCCACTCCACACGCCAGCTTAACTTAACTTGTCCTTTTAGTCAAAAGACACCTGTTGTTATTCATGTTGTTTGTATTAGTAATCATGTAACATTTTCTCCATTTTCTCGTTTTTTGTTTTTGTCCATTTTGTCACACATATTCACCCGCTTTCTTCCAAAAATTTAATGTCCTTAGCTTAGATTTTTGGGACCTACCAATTTTGAACAGTCTCAAGTGTAACAGGCTGAAACTGTAGTGATAACTGGAAGCTTGACTTATGAATAGAAAGCCACGAATGTTCTGACATGGTTTTTCTGTTCATCCTTCTATTGATCATATGTTTTCATTGTCATCTGTTACGTTCTTGTTCCATTTTTTGGGATTTATATATATTTATATATATATATATATATATATATATATATATATATATACAAAATAAGAAAATGGAGGAATAGATTCCTTAGAATCATCATGTATAGTGTTATATTCTGTTTTACTCTGTTGGATTTGGATGTTTCTATTTAATTAGTTAATAAATTATATGAATTGTTATTATCTGTAAGTTGATGATTGTAAGGAATCTATTCCTCCATTTTCTTATTTTGTATTATGAATTTGAGGTAAAACATTTTACCTTCGCCCATATAATACAATAAATGAACTAATTGCATTGCAATTGTAAGCATTTATGTATTAGCCTTTTGGGTACTTCACTGGCAGTATATTGGGTAAATGATATCCCATAGTGGGTTACACTCATAACCCCTATCTCACTTTGTACTTATATATATATATATATATATATATATATATATAGCACCATGATCTTGGTGGAGTATAGCTAAGAAGTTTGTTTCTCAATCAAGAATTCCAAGATGCAGTCCCACTGCATGCCTTCTTGGGCAAGAATCTTTATTGTAAGAATGACCCAGTGTATAATATGATAGACAGAAATCATGTGGAAGCCTGTCAATTGACCTGAACTTATCATTCAAAGGCCCAAGCCTTATGCAAAGTCAGGCAGGTGAAACCATAAGTCAGAAAAGTGTAGAAATATAATGCCAACAAAAAAAGCAAAGTAGTGAACAATGAAGCCCAATAACCCAAAGGAAGAAACAAAAGAAGATATTTTACACACACACACACACAAATTATATATATATATATGAATTATATATTAAGTGGTTGGCATTTGGAAGGCCATCCAACTGTAAAAATCATGCCAAAACTAACCTTGCCTGTGCTGGTGCCACGTAAAAAGCACTCAATCTACTCTGCGGAGGGGTTGGTGTTAGGAAGGGCATCCAACTATAAAAACCCAGCCAAAACAGACAATAGTCTGGGGTAGTCTTCTACGTGGCCAGCTTCTGTCAGTCATCCTACCTATGCATGCATGGAAGACAGACATCAAACAATTATGATGATGATGATGATGATGATGATATATATATATGTCAGGAACCTTATGCAATGTTTAATAGACATACCCTGAGACTATCCTTTAGCTGTGCACCTAGTGTAAAATAAAATTTTAGTAGGTAGACCTACACCTGAGGCACAGGCAGGATGATCATGGAGGGGTAATACAACTTGTTTTCTGAACAACCACAGTAGTATACAAGGCAGAGGTAACAGTCTCAGGACCAAATGGACAACCAAGCATGCGGAAGTATGTGGAGACAATGGAAGGCCCCCTCAGAATCCACTTTAACAACCACAAGTCCCTCTTCAACATCCCTAAGAGACGTAATGCAACAACCCTAGCCAAACATGTTTGGTTTTTGAAAGCAACACAGAATACAGCTTAAAGTGGAAGATCCTGGAAAAATGCAAGTCATACTTCAATAGTAGCAGGAAGTGCAGGTTATGCCTGGCTGAGAAGAGTGATTTAAAGGGTACCCAACACCTGAATAGCAAGAATGAAGTGTTTAATCCCTGCCCACATGAAAGGAAACACATCCTATCATACCTGTGCACCCCAACATGACTGCAACCACAGGTCCCCGGCTTTGACCTTCCACCAGTACCCTCAAGCATGGCAAAGAGTTTGACCAAAGCATATACCAATGCACCCATGCACCCCCCCCCCAGGTGGACACCCCACAAAATAGATTATCTCCATCCCCCCTCTCAACATATACCCCTTCACACACGTATTCCCACACATATATAGACCCTCCCTGCACACATTACATACTGCACGGTAAAATAACCACCCCCACCCACAGAAAGAAAACAGACCAACAAACATAACTATATCTAGAAAAAATTAAGCACATGACACCACAACACATACCGCACACCCCATCCGCACAGGACCACCACACTTAATAATGTACACTTCCCCAACAAACACTCTAAGATAATTCTTACTGACCTTATAGCATACTCAACCAAGTGGCATACATAACTCCTAAGCTAATCACCTGGTCATCTTTTGTTTCACTACCCTTTTTCAAAGCAGCCACTGACCGGTTGTGTTAATCCACCTCCGACAATTCTCTCCCATATGAGTTAACTCTGATGAGCATAAGGTTATATAATCGGATTTTTACCTAACAATTCATTGTATTCCTTGAATGAAACCAATTGGTACGATCAGCCATGATGGATATATAATACTATATTTTTCAGTTAATATACCCTCTCTATTAACAGATATAAAAGTGCATCTTTTCCCTGACTTATGGTCTCACAGATGACTTACACATGCACTCACACGCTACCACAAAACATAGAGTGTAATGCAATAGGTTCTCTACGACTTGTGCCATATGGCTATACTCACCAGTGTTGCACCCTACATAATTGATAAAAGATTGTGCTATATATATATATTATATCATATATGCATATCTCTTTTATCTTTTTTATCTTTTAATTGTTTTAGTATTTGACTGTGGCTATGCTGGGGCATATATATATATATATATATATATACTTTATTTATATACTTTATTTATATATATATATATATACTTTATTTATATACTTTATATATATATATATATATATATATATATATATATATATATATATCTACATATATATATATATACATATATATATGTATATATATATATGTATATATACATTTATAATTTTTATACATACATACACACACACACGCACACACATGCATACACATACATACATACATACATACATACATACATACATACATACATACATACATACATACATACATATAAATGTATATATAAAAATAGATGAATTGATAGATAGATAAGCATGCATGTGTGTGTCTGCGTGTGAACAAAGACAGTGAAAAAGAGGAGTGAGAGAGATAGAGAGAGAGAGAGAGTGAGAGAGAGAGTGAGAGAGATAGAGAGAGAGAGGGGGGAAGAGAGAGAGAGAGAAAGAAGCATATGTTGAAGAGTGTTGTCACTATATAACTGATAAGCTGGATCAATATATCAGTCAAGTGGCCTAGAGAGATGTAAAACAGAGACATTGATATGTAACATCTGAACAACGAATAATTCAAATGTCCAGCAAATGGAATTTTGCAGGTCATAGAGATCTTAATGAGTTGAGCCAAATCAGCTAGGTGAATCAGTTGGTAGGCTGATAGGATGGTTGGTTGGTGGGTAGGTAGACACAGATTGATTGGTAAGTAGACTGACAGAGTGGCATAGGAAGGTAGTTAGGTATGTATGTATGTATGTATGTATGTATGTATGTATGTATGTAGTATGTATGTATGTATGTATGTATTATGTATGTATGTATGTATCTATCTATGTCTATATTTATCTATCTATATACAATGGGCTTCTTTCAGTTTCCATCTACCAAATCCACCCACAAGGCTTTGGTCAGTCCAAGGCTATAGTAGAAGACACTTGCCCAAGGTGCCTTGCAGTGGGACTGAACCCAGAACGATGTAGTTGGTAAGTAAGCTTCTTACTACACAGCCACATCTTTTAATTGTTTCAGTCATATATATATATATATATATATATATCAGTCTTGGTCTCTTTCTCTCTCTCTCTCTATATATATATATATACCGGAGTAAACACATAAATGTGAAACAAGGTGGAAAAAAGAGTACTCAAATACCAGTGGATAAATAATCATATGGTAAGGCTTCAACAAGTAGAATAGCACTTGATCAGCTAAGTCAGTGAAGACAATGTTATGATAAAAAAGCAAATTAACAAGACTTGTGGTTTTTATTGTGTGGAGGTGTGTAGATAAGGGTGTCAGTCTCATGATTGTAAGATTGTGATTTTGATTCCTGGCCCGGATGATGCAGTGTGTTCTTGAGCAAAACATTTGAGTCAACACAGCTGGCAAAAATGAGTAAGTCTGTGATAGACAGGCATCCATTCCAGGAGGGTATATGTGCACCACAGAAACCAGGAACTTGTCCTATGAGTTGATATGACTCAAGACAGATAGATATGTAAATCGGTGTTGAAAAGACAAATGGTGAACAGAGACAGATGATCCTCTAACCTGTCTAGAAGAGCCTGTCTGCCCTATGACAGATTGGAAACAGACAGAATGAGGATGACGACAATGATGGTAGCAATGACGATGACAATGATGATATGTATGTGTTGAGTGAACAGATAGACATATGATGTAGAATTTGATTTAATAGTCTGATACTTTCTGACAGATGGTGACCGTCGGAAGATATGGACATGAATAGACATGAAGTGTATACATTGAGTACATCCATAAACAACACAAAGCACAGATTTTGACTGAATAAAACACACACAGTATGTAAATCATGACAAAATAGACATAAACAGTGCACAAATATCAAATGGATATATAGATGGTGTGTAGACAAACTAGTACAGTATGTAAATGTAGACTTGGTACAGTGTTACAGAATGTAGATGTTGACAGGATAGTCTGACATAATGTGCAGATGTTGACAATATCTGTTTCTTTATTGCCCACAAGGGGCTAAACATAGAGAGGACAAACAAGGACAGACAAATTACATCGACCCTAGTGTGTAACTGGTACTTAATTTATTGACCCCGAAAGGATGAAAGGCAAAGTCGACCTCGGCGGAATTTGAACTCAGAACGCAACGACAGACGCAATACCGCTAAGCATTTCGCCCGGTGTGCTAACGTTTCTGCCAGCTCGCCGCCTTGACAATATTGACAGGCACGACTTGTTGACTAAATATATGGAAATAATATGTATGTGTTCAATTGACAAACAGATAGTGTTACAGTGTGTAGACACTCATTGGTGTGACAGGTGTAGTTTTCAGAAGTTGATCAGATAAAGACGCTCGACCTTTATTCTCTAGAAAAACGACGACACCGTGGTGATCTCATTCTTGCTCACAACATCATAAGCGGAAAGTGTAACCTCTCAAAAGAGCTGTTCTTCACTCCTGCTCCAGAGCGTCGGCTGCGGGGTCATTCCGAAAAGCTCTATCTGCGACGATTTCATCTCAATCAAAGGAGAGGGGCTTTCTCCGTCCGGGTTGCGGATCCGTGGAATAAGCTGCCGGACGAGATGGTGAAGATGCCGACGACCGCTCGGTTCAAAGTCTCCCTTGACCACAAGTGGCCTGAACTCTTTACCTGAACACCACCCTGTACATAACTGCATGTCCCCCTACATGGCCTTGCTTTTTTCTTTTTGAGCTAAAGAATTAACTAACAAACTAACTAACTAACATGTATGGCATGCAGGTGTTGACCAGACAAAAGACACTGCATTTAGATGTTGATGGGATACAAATATTTAATATTTGACTGGATAGATACAGTGTACAGTTGTTGACAAGATTGATAGACAAGTTTTGCAGATATTGACTGGATGGACAGTCATAGATTATAGATGTAGATGTTGTAGGTGTTGACTTTTTTCTTGTCTTTTTAGGAATATGAAATTACTAGGAGTGGATTTCCAGTCCTCTCAATCCCACCCCTTTTAGTTGCCTCTTATGCCACACAGGGAATACAGCAACTGCATTCTACTGGACCCCGCCCAGTCACAGCAGGGTTTGCTAGGGGAGGTCAGCAGTTTCCCCTTGCTGGTCTGGCAACCACAGACTAGTTTCAAGGTGGTTGCCTCTTATCAATGTGGAGTAGCCGAACCCAGCAAGGGGAAGCTGCTGACCTCCCCTGTTCGAAGGTTATAATGGACACAGGTTTGTGTGTCACATAGCTAGCTAGAGGTGATGGCCTCTTGGAGCTAATCAACAGTAGCATTTGTCCTATTTTTCTGAACTGCCATGTTAGCTTGGCAATAACTATTAATGTATGTATGTATGTATATATGTATGTATGTATGTATGTATGTATGTATGTATGTATATGTATGTGTATATATATATATGTATATGTATGTGTATATATATCCAGACCTCTCCTACGCACTAATAGCTGGTCATTCAACCCTATTATCAACCCTATTATCTCCCCTTATTTCGCTCTCGCGTCTCATGTTTGATCTTTGACCTCTGGCCGAAATCAGATCGCCATGTTGATTCGTTAGTTACTGCACGCATTTTTTTTCTCTCCTTCTTTCTGTGTTTTTTTTCTCTCTGTGTATCTTTCTGTTGAAGAGCGTAGGCTCGAAACGTTAAAGACTTGTTTTATTTATATTTCCTGAGCGCCATACTAATACAATTGTTTGTTTGTTTTCCACTTGCCTTCGTCTTTTGTCTATTTTCATAAAGCTTCCCGTTATATATATATATATATATATACGAGCATTAAAGACCCGTCGTTGCCGGGTCATAGTGCTAGTGCATGTATATATGTGTACATATTACATGTACATCTATATATATACATCTACACATAAAATGCAAAATACAAAGTTATATCTTGATATCGCTAGTGATAACAATACTCAAAATATATAACAGGCTGGAATTGTTAGCTCTTCTTTTTTCTCTACATCGTATACTTTATAGACAATAGTCTTTTCTTTAATTTAATTTTTTATTATCCATCTGGACTATTCCATTTCTGCACGCTAATTATATTTTTAATTTATTCCCATTCATGTGAAACCACTTATTCAAATTCAAATCATTGATGCAATTTTATACCAATTGCTATTTTTACTTTTGTATGTTACGATTATATTATACTTTAGTTTGATTTTAATTATTACTTACTACATATAATTCAATTGTTATTATCATTTTTATTGTTAAATTGAAAGTATCTGACATAAAATAGAGAAATGTTTTTGTTTCACTTTTAACACGTAATACTGAAATGGTGGAGAAGATATGATATTGCTATGGGCTCGCCCTAGGCAAGAAGTTGAAATTTTTTTTCGATGACACTCCCCGGACCCTAAGTAAGGCATGTGTAAAATTTGAATGAAATTGGTTGTGTAGTTCTCAAGTTTTAGGGAAACACACAAACAGACAGACAGACACACATTCTCAGATTTATATATATAAAGATAAAATCGATATAATAATGTATATGTGTTTGTGTATGTATGTATGTGTGTATGTAAGTATGTGCATGTGTATATGTATACATATGCATATGTCGGATATGTTGGCTTAGAAGTATATGTGTGGATGTATCTGTTGTACGTGTGTGTGTATTCAGATATAGGTTAAAGTAGTGAGGAAAGGCAAACAATTAGTCAAGGCAGGACAAGGACATTTAATTTAATGTAATTCAATCTAAAAATTTAGCAACATAACGAATGGTAAAATTAGTACAAACTGGTAAAGATAGACTCTGACGACTGTTTCTAGGATATCCCAGCTATTTGAGCCTCATATTGAGCAAAGACACTAAATTCAGGCATTCTGTCATCAGAGAAATATAGGTTAGAATGCTCCTCATCAATTATATGTAGCTAAATCTTTTACATTGAATTAAATGAAATCAAATGTCATTGTTCTGCCTTGACTAATTCTTTGTTTTCCTCATTACTTTAACCTTTATCTACTGACTCAAAGGGAAGCCACCTTTAGCCTGTTTTTGAACAAGACATTCGCACAACCATATATAAAAGTATATATATATATGAGGAGGTACCCAAAAGAAACTGGAATTTTGCAATATTATTTTATTCACTTAGTTTTACTTGTCTACACTTTTATCACTTTCAAAGTATTCATCACAAGTCATGACCTTCGAAAAACGGTCTGGATCAGCTTCCAACTGTTCTTTCAGTTCATAACACACATTCAGTCGTGACTGCTTTTGATCTTTCATGAGTAAGTGAGGCACAAATTTTGTTGCAACTCTTTTCATTCGCAGTTCCTCACTCAAAATTCATTGGCAGGAGGTCCAGCATGTTAGCCTCAATTATTTTGAGCCTTCACAAGTGCTCTGTAGTTAAATTGCATGTTTCACTGCCATGTAACATAGTTGTATGTACACAAGAATTATACAATTTACCTTTCACTCTGAGCGAGAGATCTTAGTTACCAACAAAGGTAGAAGCTCTCTGAACTTTGCCCAACCTGTTCTTATTCTAGCAACTGCACTTTCAGAACTCCCCCCCCCACTACTAACTTAGTCTCCTAGATAACAGAAGCTATCTACTACTTCTAATGAACCCCATAGCATTTAAAGGAGCCTGTTGTCTGCATATTTTTAGTGCTTATTGTACCTGCACATCTGCTACACACAAAGACTATATTCTTCGTTAACCTTCCTTTGACAGTGCTGCACATTTTATGTGTCCAAAGCTTGCACTGGGTAAAACATATGGAGTTTCTACCAACACCTTTCTTACATATTAAGTAGGGCCATCTCCCAGAAGGGACTTACTCTTTTACTTGTTTCAGTCATTTGACTGTGGGCATGCTGGAGCACTGCCTTTAGTTGAGCAAATCGACCCCAGGATTTATTCTTTGTAAGCCCAGTACTTATTCTATTAGTCTCTTTTGCCAAACTGCTAAGTTACAGGGATGTAAACACACCAGCATCGGTTGTCAAGTGATGTTGGGGGGACAAATACAGACACACAAACACACATACATATATATGTATACATATATACGATGGGCTTCTTTTCAGTTTCCATCTACCAAATCCATTCACAAGGCTTTGGTCGGCCCAAGGCTATAGTAGAAGACACTTCCCCGAGATGCCATGCAGTGGGACTGAACCTGGAACCATGTGGTTGTTAAGCAAGCTACTTACCACACAGCCACTCCTGTGATTTGTTTGTTTTCTTACTTAATATGTATGTGCATATATACATGTATGTGCAAGTAAGTGTGTAGGTATATTTATCTATTTATTTGTATGTATGTGTGTGCATAACTGCATATACATGTGTATATGTGCATGTGCTTATTTCCCACTTGCTTTTTCATTTTATTATATTTGTTGTCTGCTTCAAATGCACCTGTGTTGTTAGCATTGCAAACAACATTAATTTTATTTACAACCACCACTTTCATCTTATCACCTTATTTTAGTCAGGGCAAACAACATTGTACCTTCCCCTCATTCTTCTCCCTTCTTTTCTTTCTCCATTTCTCTCCTTCTACTTCTCCCTCTGCTTCCTTCCCTTATTCTGGTCCCTATAATGACTTTATTAATATAAGCTTAGGAATATTTTCCACTATTCACTCTTCCAGCTGCAACCATGTTGATTGAGTCATCTTACACTATTGTTCTATTTTGTGAGCAGTTCTAAGTGTTAAATTCTCTCTTTTTTTCACTTGAAGGAAGCGGTTTTTTCTCGTGATATAACACTTTTGTTAATCAATAAAGAACACATCAGAAACAGCTGTAATGAGCCACAACCTATTTGTGTTATTATATATATATATATATATAACAATAACACAGACAGGCTATGGTTTATTATATATATATTTGCCCTGATAGATCACTAGCCACTACACATTCTTTATTTTCTCTCCTTGTTTCTTTCTGTATTCCTTACTGTGGAAGAGCGTAGGCTCAAAATGTTAAAGACGTTTTCACTTCTAAGCATTAAACTAATACATCTGTTTGTCATCTACACCAGCTGTCTTCATCTTTTGTTTTTTTTTTGTGAATTCTCCCTATATATGTATATATATATATATATGAGTTACGATTTCAGGAGGACGATTGGGATCACGTGGATGAGAAAGGTGCGATCCAGAGAGGAGTGGACAGCATGCTTTGACCAGCGGTGTCAAATGGATGCCCGAAGGACTGGTCGGTCAAGGTGATCAAGGTGATATATATATATGCATACAAGTATGTATGTATGAATATATAATACATATATATGTATGCATTCATGCATACATGCATGCATATGTGTGTCTGTGTTTGTTTGGATGTATGTGGCTCAGAGGTTAGGGTGTTGAACTCATGGTCGTAAAAGTGTGGTTCCCATTCCTGGACCTGGTGATGGGTTGTGTTCTTAAGCAAATTACTTCATTTCATGTTACTCCAGTTCACTCTGTTGGCAAAAGCAAATAATCCTATGACAGACCAGCATCCTGTCCAGGGTTGAATATATTCACCACAGAATCCAGGAAACCAACCTTATGAGCTTACAGCTCGAGAAGGACCTTTGATTCTGTTTTTGATGCATGTAGGGAAAAATGCAATGGGCAGTTTTGACAAAATGTATAAAACATGCTAATTAGACCATGATATCAGCTGTAGCTAATTACTGCAAATCTGTTACAGGAAATGAATTTGCAACTGTATGGACAAACAATTTAGCAAAATGCAGATTATCAATGTTAGTAGAACCAATATTAAACTAATCAATTACTATTTCTTATTTCAGTAAACAAGATGGTTATTGGAACTGTTTCACTCATACATACTGATATTGATAATTGACTCATTGTTAGCCCTCACCATCCATCATTACCATCACCAACGAAGACAACTACCACCACCACCACCAACACCATCAATAACATCACTACCTTTCCCTCCCACTATTACCAAGCACACACACACACATAGATATGTCTATGGATATATGATGTATGTATGCATGCATGTGTGTATATATGTATAGACACACACACACACGCATTAAGTCTTATTTTGTCTTACATAATACAAGTTGTCATTGTTCAGCCTCAAGTTGTTTTGGATGGATTATACCTATGATCAAAGATATTCAACTGTCTCTTCCCCTCTTCCCCCTCTCTCTCTCCCTTCTTTCTTCCCCTCTTCTCCCTCTCTCTTTCTATGACATATATATGTTTAGACTCTCACATTGCTTTGATGACTGAAGGTTCAACAAAAAATAAACCCTCTATGATTGCCTGTGTGCAGAGTGAAATTTTTTTTCCCACGAGAGTTCCGGACCCCAGTAATGAACTTATTTGCATACAGCCAATCAGAGCTCACCTTGACCCTGGTGTACACAAACAACTACGAAGAGGCAGCCATGTGGATAACAAGGGATCAAATCCGTTCAGCTCTCAGATTATAACTAGATACAAAGCCCAACATAACATTCGTAAATGTGTTAAAAACAACCAATCTATTGGTAAAACACACTCTACCAAGTAAACTCAAGACGAAGAATAATGTTGTAAGTCGACCAATCGCCCAGTCATGCCTGATTTTAGAAGGAGACAAGTAATTAGATTTGTATCTATACCTCTAATCGGATTTTGTTAGGGCCTCATATTGTAAAGATGTGGATGGAAAAAGTGTGGGCAGAGGGTGATGTGTGAGCAACCCTCTCCCTTACTGTTTTACAAAGTAAACAACAACACAAATAATTATGCAGAGGCAGCCATGGTTGACACAAGAACAAAAACAACAAACATTATTAAAAGAGGAAAGAAGCATGGTCATTCCTTATCCAAGTGAATTTATCTTATTGCCCATCACTTGTTATGCGCTCATAAATTAATTTGATAGTTGAGCTCTGAGTGGCTCTTTTACTCTTTTACTTGTTTCAGTCATTTAACTGTGGCCATCCTGGAGCACTGCCTTCAGTCGAGCAAATCGACCCTAGGACTTGTTCTTTGTAAGCCTAGTACTTATTCTATTGGTTTCTTTTGCCAAACCGCTAAGTTATGGGGACGTAAACACACCAGCATTGGTTGTCAAGCCACGTTGGGGGGACAAACAGAGACACACAAACGTATACACACACACACACACACACACACACACACACACACACACACATATATATATATATATATATACAACAGGCTTCTTTCAGTTTCCGTCTACCAAATTCACTCACAAGGGTTTGGTCTGCCCGAGGCTATAGTAGAAGACACTTGCCCCAGGTGCCACGCAGTGGGACTGAACCCGGAACCATGTCGTTCGTAAGCAAGCTACTTACCACACAGCCACTCCTACGCCTGTATGCAAATGATTCATAACTGGTGTTTGGAACTCTCGTGAGGAAAAAAAATTTCCTGTGTGCAGAGTCAAAGCTGAACACTTCCTGTAGCATTCTCTACTTGTTCTGTCACCTCTTTCCTGCTACCACAGGATTTAAGAAGAAAGTCTGATGGTATTATTGCCAGTGTGATTGTTTGCTGAACAATCTGCGCATGAGGAATATTCTTTCTACTTGAAGCACAAGGCTTGAAATTTTGGGGGAGGGGGCTGTCGGTTAGATTGATCCCAGTTTGCAACTGGTACTTAATTTATCACCTCGAAAATATGAAAGACTAAAGTAGACCTCGGCAGAATTTGAACTCAGAATGTAAAGACAGATGAAAATTTGTATGATGAATATTGTCATAGTGAGCATGGTCTGTGCATGTGTGTGTGTGTGTGTGTGTGTGTGTTGTGTGTGTGTGTGTGTGTGTGTGTGTGTGTGCATGTGCGTGCGTGCGTGTGTGTGTCTGTGTGTCTGTGTGTGCGTGTCTGTGTGTGTATGACATTAAATTGCATCTGTTGGTGAGGCTTCAGTTCATGAGTCCTGGATTTGTGGGTGAGTGTAGTTGTCATTACTCACAAGTCAGTTCTGATCCATAATGGACCTGTCAGGGTCGAATCTATGGCTAAATAAATTTCCTAAAGGTAGCAGAGGCACCCAATATTTTTGACAAGGCTGTGGGGGAGGTAGTTCTTCTACAGGAAAAATATTCTGATATAAAACTTGCAGCCAAAATAGTATCTGTCATCTTGCAGTGCTCGTCACTGAAACCTACTATGGCAACTGAGAGAGTGGCAAAAGTGTTGTACAAGCTTTTGTCACTTAAATCCAATGAGGTACAGATGTTGTACTATCATATACACATAGATTGTTGGGAAGCTGTCATAGGACAAACCAAAGAAAGAGGTTTCTAAGTGATCCCATGGCCTGCTAGAAATCACAGCCAAATCTCTCCTTAATCATATCCGACTGTCAAGGAAGTGCACATGGGTAAATGTAGTTCAAAGCCTAAGTTTGATTATAAGATGGGATTGTCATCATTGAACGCTATTGTCAATAAATAGGTCAGCTTAATCTAGGATGACCAGAGACCATACAATAACAGCTTTTGTAATTTACAATAACATCTGTAGTAATTGTTTATCATAGTGGTGTAGTCCTGGACTCGTGGGGGAGTGTAGAGTCATTCTTTAGTTACCATTACTAACAAGTTGGTTCTGATCCATAATGGACCTATCAGGGTCCAATCTATGGCTAAATAAATTTCCTAAAGGTAGCAGAAGTACCCAATACTTTTGACAAAGCCGTGGGGAAAGTAGCTCTTCTACAGGAAAAATATTCTAACATAAAACTACCCACACTGTCAGGCTCAGAGTGGGTATTTACTCTGACTGCAGTGAGGTGTTATGTAGGTACCTGTCTACAATAGCTGCTAGTATGGCTGTATGGTAAGCAGCTTGCTTCCCAACTACATGGTTTCAGGCTCAATCCCACTGTGCGGCACATTGGGCTGGTGTTTTCTACTTATAGCCTTGGGCTGTGACCAAAACCTTGTGAATGGATTTGGTAGATGGAAACTGAAAAAAAGCCTGTTGTACTTGTGTGTGTGTGTGTGTGTGTTTGTCTTAGTGTTTGTCCCCACCTATCTTGCTTGATAACTGGTGTGGATTTGTTTATGTTCCTGTAAGTTAGTGGTATGGCAAGAAAAGATTGATAGAATATGTACCAGACTTACAAAAATAAGTATTGGGGCCAATTTGTTCAAGGCAGTGCCCAGCATGGCTGAAATCTAATGATTGAAATAAGTAAAATAAAATAATATCAGAAATCCTTTTCTATTCATCATAATTCTTAAAGTAATAACATATAATTGATGAATGAATATTGTTGGAGACATTTATATGTTGACAACTTTATTCTTATCTGCGGAAAAAAAAATTGAGAAAAAACTCTGAACCAGGAAGAATAGCTAAGGGCTCTAAATTCCTCATAGCAAATATCTAAGCCCTAGTTAGAAACAAAAGGTACCAAGGTGCCATCTAGGAAATGGTTTTACATGATACATGTTATTCAGCTCCAAGTTGGCCTTGATACATCCTACAAGTGATCGAAGACATTGAAACCGATAAATTTCCTAAAGGTAGCAGAGCACTCAATAATTTTGACAAGGCTGTGGGGAAGATATCTCTTCTACAGGAAAAATATTCTGACATAAAACTTGCAGTCAAAATAGTATCTGTCATCTGGCAATGCTTGTCACTGAAACCTACTATGGCAACTGTGAGAGTGGCAAGAGTGTTGTACAAGCTTTCGTCACTTAAATCCAATGAGGTACAGATGTTGCACTATCATATACACACAACACTCATACATTGTTGGGAAGCTGTCATAGTATTTGGCAGCTTTCAGCTCAACTCATCATTATCCATTACCCTGATCACACACTTCTCATAGTTTAACCTCTTGAACCCTAGCATAAAGCTGACTCCCATCTCCTCTGGTGTTTGTAGTCCTGTGGACTACATGGGTACCTTAATGGTGCTGGTGGCACAAAAAAAGTACCTAATTCACACTGTTAAGCAGTTGGTGTTAGGAAGGGCATCCAGCCATAGAAACCATACCAAACTCTTTTTTCTCTTTTACTCTTTTACTTGTTTCAGTCATTTGACTGCGGCCATGTTGGAGCACGCCTTTAGTTGAGCAAATCAACCCCAGGACTTATTCTTTGGAAGCCCAGTACTTATTCTATCGGTCTCTTTTGCCAAACCGCTAAGTGACGGGGACGTAAACACACCAGCATCGGTTGTCAAGCAATGCTAGGGGGACAAACACAGACACACAAACACACACACGCATACATATATATATATATACATATATACGACAGGCTTCTTTCAGTTTCCGTCTACCAAATCCACTCACAAGGCATTGGTCGGCCCGGGGCTATAGCAGAAGACACTTGCCCAAGATGCCACGCAGTGGGACTGAACCCGGAACCATGTGGTTGGTTAGCAAGCTACTTACCACACAACCACTCCTGCGCCTAAGTTGACATTAGAGCACAATGTAGTCCTTGGACCCACTGGATCCTATGTGCATGTTTGTAAATGTGTGTTTGTTTCTGTGTGTGCGTGTGTGATGCCCTATAACTGTCTGTCTCTCTACTTTTGTAGGGTCTTCCCTGTTGCTGCCACATATTGTGAAATTTTAAGATTACATCAAAATTTTCAAATTTGGTATATTGAAATAATTTTCTATGTTATATCCAATTTTGTTATTTATTTGTTCAAGAAAAATTGCAGAAAAGTGTTACTGGGGTTTAAAGTTTAATTAATCTTACCTAATCAGAAAACAGGATTTGGAAGCTGTCATTTTCTGTATGATAGCAGTCTATCACAAAATGGAAGCAAAATCATTATGAGGAGGAATTTTCATTAAACAAACAAAAGCAAAGCATTATGATGACCAAAGTCATAAGAACTCCGGAAGTTTTAATAAGCTTTAATGAATAAAATCATGGGAAATGGTCGAACAGACATGTAATAATTTAAGAAGGAAAAAAAAATCCTCAACGAAGTTTTTTTGCGAAAAATTGCACAAATCTGTCCAGATCAATAGAAGGGGATGGTATGATCTGACATGGAAGAAACAAAACTTTATATAAGACACACTATTGTAAAAATTGTCCAGCAATGATGGGCAATTCAGCTAGTGCATACATATATGTATATATGAAACATGTGGATGAGTTTTTCTGATATGTCTCTATACACAAACTTTGCTTACATCTCATATACTTTCTTTTCTTTATTGTTTATAAAGTTGTTATAATACATATACTGACCCTATTATCCTTACTCTGGCATATATAGGCATAGGAGTGGCTGTGTGGTAAGTAGCTTGCTTACAAACCATATGGTTCCGGGTTCAGTCCCACTGTGTGGCACCTTGGGCAAGTGTCTTCAACTATAGCTTCGGGTTGACCAAAGCCTTGTGAGTGTGTGTGTATATGTTTGTGTCTGTGTTTGTCCCCCCAACATTGCTTGACAACCGATCGTATATATATATATACGATGGGCTTCTTTCAGTTTCTGTCTACCAAATCCACTGTCTACCAAATCCAAGCAATGTTGGGGGGACAAACACAGGCACAACATATGCACACACATACATATATATATATATATATATATATATATATATATATATATATTATATATATATATATAATATATATATATATATATATGTATGTATGTGTGTGTATATGTTTGTGTCTGTGTTTGTCCCCCCAACATTGCTTGACAACCGATGCTGGTGTGTTTACATCCTGTAACTTAGTGGTTCAGCAAAATAGACCGATAGAATAAGTACTAGGCTTACAAAGAATAAGTCCTGGGGTCGATTTACTCGACTAAAGGTGGTGCTCCAGCATGGCCACAGTCACATGACTGAAACAAGTAAAAGAGTAAAAGAGTAAAAGAGGGTTTTAAGATATAATTGTCCCTATCTTGTTCACAAGATCTAGACAACAACCACTAAAAAGAAATTTAAGAAATTTAGACAAAGTTTACACTTTGTGTACCACACCACTTCAGGGTAGAGCTTACAATCTAATCTCAAATAGACTGAAATCTGGATATCAAAAGGAAATCTTATGAGCTGCTTCTTAAAAAAATGATTAGTTATCTTTGTTCCATAGGTTAGCTCAAACAGTTACCTACATATAATACTCAGGTTGTTGATATCTACAATTATACCTATTTCTTTACTACCCACAAGGGGCTAAACACAGAGAGGACAAACAATAACAGACAAACGGATTAAGTCAATTAGATCGACCCCAGTGCATAACTGGTACTTATTTAATCAACCCCGAAAGGATGAAAGGCACAGTCGACCTCAGCGGAATTTGAACTCAGAACGTAGCGACGAGCGAAAAACCCATTTCTTTACTACCCACAAGGGGCTAAACACAGAGAGGACAAACAAGGACAGACAGACGGATTAAGTCGATTATATCGACCCCAGTGCGTAACTGGTACTTAATTTATCAACCCCAAAAGGATGAAAGGCAAAGTCGACCTCGGCGGAATTTGAACTCAGAACGTTATGACAGACGAAATACCTATTTCTTTACTACCCACAAGGGGCTAAACACAGAGAAGACAAACAAGGACAGACAGACGGATTAAGTTGATTATATCGACCCCAGTGCGTGCGTAACTGGTACTTAATTTATCGACCCCAAAAGGATGAAAGGCAAAGTCGACCTTGGTGGAATTTGAACTCAGAACGTAAGGGCAGACGAAATACCATTAAGCATTTCGCCTGGCATGCTAACGTTTCTGCCAGCTCGCCACCTTAATCTACAATTATACCACTCTCACAAAAACTAAAAATTTCACTGCAGTATTTTCTTTTATAAATCACTCCTTTGCTGTGTCTATATATCTCTTGTGGAGGCATGTGGCTTAGTGGTTAGGGTATCAGCATCATGATTGTAAGATTGTGGTTTCGATCCCTGGACCGGGTAACGCATTGTGTTCTTGAGCAAAACACTTCATTTAACGTTGCTCCAGTCCACTCAGCTGGCAAAAATGAGTAACGCTGCGATGGACTGGCGTCCCGTCCAGCTGGGGAACACATACACCATAGAAACCGGGAAACCAGTCCCATGAGCCTGGCTAGGCTTTAAAAGGGTGCATTTATTTTTATTTATTTTATTATATATCTGTTACCAATTCTAAAACATCTTTACCTTGTTATTATATCCGGTCTCTTAATACATAATACCAGCTTCTCCATCGTTAAAAGACCTTTCCAATCTTACCATTAAAACATTGCTATGTATACATAACTGTGCTACTGTGCTGTGTCTATACAACTCTCACTAATTCTTAAACATCTCTACTAGATCCACCCTCTTAATAAATAATACTAGCTTCTTCAAAATGTTGTCTTGCCAATAAACATTAAAATATCATAGTAGTCCAGTTGTAACTAATAGCTAGCAAACATTTGTTTAAATGTTATGTGATATCTTGAAAAATTGGTTAACTATCAGATTATCTTACAGCTAATTTAGTGATACTTTTACTGCTCTACCAGATAAATGACAATGGTCAAATATCATTGCCATCATCATCATCATCATCATCATCAATACACACACATGTATATATGCATCTATGTCTGTATGATGTATGTATATATGTATCTGTGTATGTTGTGTATGTATGTGTGTGTGTATATATATATATATATAGATAGATAGAGAGAGAGAGCAATAAGAAAATGAAGGTTCATCAACTTTTAGACATTATATTATATTAATTTATTTATTTATTTACTATGAACTAATTTGATAAGTGCTAATGCACAAAACTCTTGGCCCTTGAGTCACTCTGTTGCTTCTGCTAAATAATAATAATAATAATGATAATAATAATAATAATAATAATAATAATAATAATAATAATAATAATAATAGTGGGAGCTATATATATATGAACCAGCCAGGATCCCTGGTCTGGTGGTACGTAAAAAGCACTATCCGACTCGTGGCCGATGCCAGCGCCGCCTCGACTGGCTTCCGTGCCGGTGGCACATAAAATACACCAATCCAACCGTGGCCGTTGCCAGCCTCGCCTGGCACCTGTGCAGGTGGCACGTAAAAAGCACCCACTACACTCACGGAGTGGTTGGCGTTAGGAAGGGCATCCAGCTGTAGAAACATTGCCAGATAAGACTGGAGCCTGGTGCAGCCTTCTGGCTTCCCAGATCCGCGGTCGAACCGTCCAACCCATGCTAGCATGGAGAATGGACGTTAAATGATGATGATGATGATGATGATGATATAGCTCCCACTATTTCCCACTTGTTTATCTCCCCTGTACCTTTCTCTTTGTCTCTGACTTTTTTATAATCCTTCAATCCCACTGTCCCCTACCCATCTCTTCTCCTTCCACCTGACTGGTGTCCAGCCAGCCATGATCTTTCTTTCTTGGCCTGACTGCCGACCATCAACACCTCTTGTGTCCATCTCCTATGTTCCTGCCTTTAGGCCTTCACTTCATACACGCCAGCTCAATTTGATTTGTTCTCAGTCGAAAGACACCTGTTATTACTTTCTTGTTGTTTATATTCATAATTGTGTACCATGTTCTCCATTTTTATCCTTGTTGCCGTACACATTTGCTAGCTTTCTTACAAAGGAGTCTAATGCTTTTAGCTTAGACATTTTGGGGGACAACCAGATCGAACCATCTCAAGTGTAACTGCCCGAAACAGTTGTGACTTCTGGGACTTGACTGAGGAAAGAAGGCCAAGAATGACCTGTCCTTTTTTTGCCTGTCCTTCTAATTGTTGTTTCTCTTGTCTGCCTTCTATTGCCTATCTGTTTGAATGTTTTATTGTACTCCATTGTGTATTTATATATATATATAGAGATTTGCACTAGTAGATTGCTCAATCAAATTAATTAATAGAGCATAAGAGAGATTTTTTCTCCATGGTTACTGCAGTATATGTGCCTTTTGCAGTTGAAACATATTTCAACTAACCTAAATTCTGCTCATAACTAAACACCGCTTCACACTTATGCTCCATTGATTAATTAGATCAGATGAACTACTAGCGCAAAACAGTTAACATGTTGACTGAATTATATATAAAACTATACCTTTATTAATTTTATACAGAGTTGCCTATTCCAGGTATATCTCATTGACAAGTGTCAAAAATCTCGAAACATCGATGTCTGAGATTCCTGAGAGATGGCAACACTGAATGAACTGAGTACTTTTACACCTTTTTACCATAAGAGAGATATTTTCTCTGCAGTAATCACAGTATATTTGCCTTTAGCAGATGAACATGTGACAAACATATTTCAACTAACTTAAATTCTGTTCACACCTAAACACTGTTTTGTGCCTAGGTGTGAACAGAATTTAAGTTAGTTGAAATATGTTTGTCACATGTTCATCTGCTAAAGGCAAATATACTGTGATTACTGCAGAGAAAATATCTCTCTTATGGTAAAAAGGTGTAAAAGTACTCAGTTCATTCAGTGTTGCCATCTCTCAGGAATCTCAGACATCGATGTTTCGAGATTTTTGACACTTGTCAATGAGATATACCTGGAATAGGCAACTCTGTATAAAATTAATAAAGGTATAGTTTTATATATAATTCAGTCAACATGTTAACTGTTTTGCGCTAGTAGTTCATCTGATCTAATTAATCAATGGAGCATAAGCGTGAAGCGGTGTTTAGTTATGAGCAGAATTAGGTTAGTTGAAATATGTTTCAACTGCAAAAGGCACATATACTGCAGTAACCATGGAGAAAAAATCTCTCTTATGGTAAAAAGGTGTAAAAGTACTCAGTTCATTCAGTGTTGCCATCTCTCAGGAATCTCAGACATCGATGTTTCGAGATTTTTGACACTTGTCAATGAGATATACCTGGAATAGGCAACTCTGTATAAAATTAATAAAGGTATAGTTTTATATATAATTCAGTCAACATGTTAACTGTTTTGCGCTAGTAGTTCATCTGATCTAATTAATCAATGGAGCATAAGCGTGAAGCGGTGTTTAGTTATGAGCAGAATTTAGGTTAGTTGAAATATGTTTCAACTGCAAAAGGCACATATACTGCAGTAACCATGGAGAAAAAATCTCTCTTATGCTCTATTAATTAATTTGATTGAGCAATCTACTAGTGCAAATCAGTCAACATGTTGACTAAATTATATATAAAGCTATAGCTTTGTTAAGTTCATTCAGAGTCAAAAAACATGAAACATCAATGTCTGAGGTTCCTGAAAGATGGTGACACTGAACAAACTGGGTGTTTCCACGTCTTTTTACCATAAGAGAGATTTTTCTCCATGGTAACTGCAGTGTATTTGCCTTTAGCAGTTGAAATATGTGACAAACATATTTCAACCAACTTAAATTCTGCTCATATATATTATATATATATATATATATATATATATATATATATATATATAATATAGGTGCAGGAATGGCTGCATGGTAAGTAGCTTGCTTACCAACCACATGGTTCCGGGTTCAGTCCCACTGCATGGCACCTACTATAGCCTTGGGCCGACCAAAGCCTTATGAGAGGATTTGGTAGACGGAAACTGAAAGAAGCCCGTCGTATATGTGTGTGTGTGTGTATGTATATGTTTGTGCGTCTGTGTTTGTCCCCCCAACATCCCTTGATAACTGATTGTTGGTGTGTTTACATCCCCGTCACTTACCAGTTCAGCAAGAGAGACCGATAGAATAAGTACTAGGCTTACTAAGTTCTGGGGTCGATTTGCTTGACTAAAGGTGGTGCTCCAGCATGGCCACAGTCAAATGGCTGAAACAAATAAAAGAATATATATTCATGTTTTGAGTTCCATTGTTCCTGTTTGCATCATCAAACCTATATACATATGTATATGTATAGGTGAAGTAGTTGGCATTAAGAAGGGCATCCAACCATAAAAACAATACCAAAACAGACCTTGCTGGTGCTGGTGCTGGTGCCATGTGAAAAGCATCCAGTCCACTCTGTAACATGGTTGGTACTAGAGAGGACATCCAGTCATAATGACCATGCCAAAACAGACAGCAGAGCTCCATGCAGTCCTCTGGCTTGCAATCTCTGGTCAAAACCTCCCAACGCATTCCAGCTTGGAAGATAGACATCAAATGATGATGATGATGATGATGGTGATGTATCTCTTTTACTCTTTTACTTGTTTCAGTCATTTGACTGCGGCCATGCTGGAGCACTGCTTTTAGTCAAGCAAATCGACCCCGGGACTTATTCTTTGTAAGCCCAGTACTTATTCTATCGGTCTCTTTTGCCGAACCGCTAAGTGACGGGGACGTAAACACACCAGCATCGGTTGTCAAGGAATGCTAGGGGGACAAACACAGACACACAAACACACACACACACATATATATATATATATACATATATACAACAGGCTTCTTTCAGTTTCCGTCTACCAAATCCACTCACAAGGCATTGGTCGGCCCGGGGCTATAGCAGAAAACACTTGCCCAAGATGCCACGCAGTGGGACTGAACCCGCAACCATGTGGTTGGTTAGCAAGCTACTTACCACACAGCCACTCCTGCGCCTATATATATGTGTATATGTATATATATGTGTGTATGTATGTGTGTGTATATGTGTATATGTGTTTGTGTGCATGTGTGTGTGGGTACATGCTTGCGTGTGTATATATATATATATATATATATAGACCGCGTGTATATCGTTGGTAATTTTCTTTCTCCGTCTTCTCTTTCTAGAACCTTTCCTTTTCCTATGTTTCTAACGAAGAGCTCCGCTCGAAACGTTAAATGCTCCTTCTTTCTTTCCTTTCCTGAGCATCGTCCAATAACACTATACTTGTTTCACGTCCTTGTGTTGTTGTGTTTTCTCTTTGTTCAAGTTTGGAGTAACTAGATATATATATATATATATATATAGACATATGCATGTATGTTTTGGTAAAAGGTTACTTGTGACATTTAATACCGAAATAAATCTGTATAATTTGAAAGAGACTCTGGAATTGGATAGCTATTTAGGCACAGCTGATGTCACTACAAATTTAAAAGATAATGTCTGTGTGAATAGAAATATAGTATCAAATTAAATAAACAAATAAGTGAATAAACAAACAAATAAATGAATAAATAAATGACCTCTCAACCCACTGAAGCCCCAGAAAATGAAGCAAGAGTCAAGAAAGGATCAGAAAAGAACTCACTGGATAGCATTGTACTGAATACATAGTCTGAAATAAGACGGAAGAGTCACATCTGAAATCCTTTGACTATGAGTCTACTCAATCAGAGCTGACCTGGGGTTAAACAACAATACCACCACCACCACCACCACCACCACCACCACTGCCATCAACAACAACAGCAACAACAACAACCATCACTGCCACAATCACCACTTCCACTGCCACTGCCACAACTGATGTTATCACCACCACCACCACCACCACCACCACCACCACCACTACCACTGTCACAACAAGAGTGAAAGAACAGCAACAACAACTGCATCAGCAATAGCCATAACAACAGCACTTCAACACTATCTCCATTACAGAGACACGCCCAGAACACCACCATGACTACCACCACTGCTAATACACTAACACATTGACACTGATATGCAACAACTACAACAACAATAATCTAATCCACCACCACCACCACAACAACAACAACAACAAAAGCAGTAACAAACACAGCAGTAAGAGCTCATATCTCAAATGGTCTATATAAGGACATGTCTTTTCTGTCCAACCATCAAATGCGGTGAAGTCTTACATCAACAGACTGTCTGGTAGTATTTCATGACAGCAACTAAGCAATTCAGCATCTTTAGTTTCTCTGCAATCTTCTAGAAAGTTCTCTGAATCTATTACCTCCTTAATTACCTGTAAAAATCTCTTGAAATACTGTTACCTAGAAATTCTGTATGAATGTCTCAATCTTGTAGTCATAGCTGAATGTCAGCATTTCCATTGGTTGAATAGGATATCACATGATAACTGATGTCTCACAGTCATTTCATTGGCTGATTTTTTTGCAAGCAAGACTCACCAACCCAATACAAAATTTTGTGATTTTGGTGATAAAGTAATTGTTGTCATCTACTCCATGTCAGCCCTGATTTAGCAGTGTAACTAAGAGATCCAAACAGAACTATCCCATCATTTATTCAGATATAGTGTACCTAAGACTACATCATCCGATGTGTGCTTCTTTCTTTTAAATATAGTATGGTGTGGTTTGAGGAAGACTCAGTTGTTCTTTCTATCATGTTAATACAGAAGTGTGAAACTTTTCACTGACTTTCAAATCTGAAACTGCTCACATAGTAAGTCTATAAATCTATAAAAACCTATAAGAAAAAAATGGTTGAAACCTTAAGACCAAACAGTAATTTGAGTTGCATACCTATAAATTTGCATAATTTAAGAATCTATAACCTATAGCTTTCCTCATGATACAAGCTGAATGTTTAACCCTTTAGCATTCAGATTACTGTGTCAAATGCACAGATTATTTATTCACATTGCTTTGTATTAATCATATATTATCTTGTTGCTTCAAGATTTCAATACTGTGATTGCTTATTTTTAGAATAACATTATCGAATAGGTGTGAGAGGCTGGATCTGGTCAGTTTGCACTGAAAACAGGTAGAATATTTCAGCTGGATATGGCCTATTTAAATGTTAAAGGATTAAGTTCTAAAGCCAAGATTATTGGCTTTAGAATCAACAGTATTACTATATTTGGTAATGTTGACTGAAGATGATAGTTGTTGGTAAACAGAATTACTTGATATATATATATATATATATATTAATAAAAATGGTAAGACAACAAAAGAATGAAAGAGATCTTGATATTATGTAAATAGAGGAATTTATCTGTAAATGTAATATGTGACGATTATTTTTTTTCCAATGGCCAGATAACTGAAGAGATGGCAACGTGGAATTCCACCTTGGCATCCGAAACTTGGAGTTTTATCATGGCTACTGAATAATCATCATATATTACATTTACAGATATATATATATATATAATATATATATATATATATGTAATAAAGGGTAAAATTAATTAATTAATTAATAATTAATAATTTTGCTTAGTAGTTTGGTATGTTAAAAGAATCATTATCTGTAAACTTATACAAAAATTCTATAATTATAATTAGGGTTCAGCAAAATTTGCTTCACCACCTACCGAAATTTAGAGAGATTTTCTTATAGTAGTGAAATAGTAGTTTAACTGCTATTTCTAAATTTCAGTATGTGGTGCAGCAAATTTGGCTGAGCCCTAATTATAATTATACTCATAATTATAGAATTTATATGTATGTATATATATATATATATATATATATATATATAGTAAAAACTAACCAAACATCTTTGACATTAGCCTGTGGTGCACATGCTAGTCTAATTTAAAGTCTAATTTTCATGCCCCAAATTGCTTCAGAATATTTAAGCCCTGAGATCCAATTTTCAGTGGAAATATTCTTCATAGAGCAGCTGGAATTGATGTATCTAGAGCAGGAATATTGGCAGATTCCCAAACATCAACTCACTGCCTTGGATTGAACTTAAATTATTATGTTCAAATGCAAAAATAACTGTAAACACCAAAAGAGGATTTTGTCAGGGAATGATGATGGATGCAAGTAGTAAGCCATTCAAGTCCTTGATAGAAATATTGATTTCAAATTTTGGCACAAGGCCAGCAATTTTGAGGGTGGAAGTAAGTTGACAACATCAACTTCAGTGCCCAACTGGTACTTATTTCATCAACCCCCAAAGGATGAAAGACAAAGTCAACCTCAATAGAATTTGAACTCAGACCATAAAGTTAGACAAAATGCTGCTAAGCATTGTGCCCGGTGTGCTAATGATTCTGCTTGCTTGCCACTTTCACCTTGTTAAAAATATTAAGGACTTGTTTTTATCAGAATCTAGACTGACTGGTGAAAATACAATAAATCTAGCAGATGCCTAACTCATTAGAATCCCTTGGTGAATAGCATATTGGAATGTCATTAATGATTTTGGTTTTTGATGCCCTGTATTTGACAGACCATTAGATGGTTTGTTTGGTAACTGACCGGTGGCTGTGATACAGCTAAAGTCAACTTGCATCAGGAGCTTATGCCACTCAATTTTAGCTTATTATCCACTATCATCGCAGATGTACAAACCTTTCATAGGCACACATAAACAGATTTACATTATGTAAAATATCTCTTTTCTTTCATTATTGCAACAAAAGTTGTTGTTTTTTTGTAAAAGATAAATTAAATTTTTTGTATTTGAATGTTTTTTTTCTTCTCTCAACAAACCAAATATTTATTTCGACATTATATGCCTCCAGCCTATATTTGATCAGACAATTTCATCTCTCAACTTCTTCACTAGGAAATTATTCTTGTCACAACTAACAATTATGTTTTAATATAAAAAAAAAAATTTCAGCCTTTATTTCTTGATGTTGATTCATAGATAATGTGCTTAACAATTGTATATATTATATTGTAGTATATATTGTACTAGCACTCCGATTGTCTATCACAAAGCTATTTCTCTCTCTCTCTCCTGTAGCCCCACTCAGTCAAAGAGGATGTTAGTTTTACAATTAACATGGCAACCTCACAAGTGCTGGTACCACAATAACCATTTAGTATTCAAACCAGTCATATCCGGCCCAGATATTCTGCTTTTTGTTTTTTTTTTGTTCAAACTGACCAGGTCCAGCCTCTTACATCTACCCTCCATTACCATTCTAAAAATAAGCAATCATATCAGTGAAATTTTAAAACAATGAGATAATTCATAATTAATTCAAAACAATGTGAATAAATAAGCATTATATTTGTCAGAATAATATGAATGCTGAAGGATTAAGGCATTCAGTACACTCTGTAAATAGACTGACATTAGAAAAGATATCCAGCTGTAGAAACTTTGCCAAAGTAGACATTGATGGTGGATGATGATTTAGGTTGATGTCTTTCTCAACTGCTCCCCACACAGGGGATTATAATCAAGGGATTTAGGAAGCCAGAAATTGGGGCCCGGTGAAGTCATAGAAATTTTCTGACAGCCACTTCTGACTCTTTTCAGAGGTATGGCATGGAGCTGAATCCTGTTGCCACACATATGGCCTTCCAGCTGCAACCTCTCCAGCCATGATTTGACCACAGTCTCCAGCAGCTTTGCATAGCCATCTGAATTGAGCCTAAGGCCCTGTTCAAAGATGTGAGGTGGCATGACATCACCCCCACTACCATCCTCAGACTTAGCCGTTCAAGAATTTGGACCTGGCGATCTCCACTTCCAGCAACTTCGAGGGCCACCTCCCAGTGGTGTCGGGCGTCAACGAAGAGCCCTTGACTACAACAAGACGACCAAAGTTTTTTTTCCAAGGTCTGGGGTCTCCCACCCCTAAGCCCTAGACCATCACCTAATCACCCTTACCCGTCTTGTTGCTTAACAACAACAACAACAACAACAAATCCTCAGACTTATTGGATCCTGTCAAACTGGTCAACCCATGTTAACAAAGAAGATGAACATTAACTGGATGATGATGATGATGATGACAATGATGAGATGACTTACACAACTTCACTTCTTATTCTCTGCTTCTATTAAGGTTACCTATGCATAATGTATATGGAAACGAAGTCACTGGTTTGTGCAGATTCTATTTAGTGAGATTTAGTCGTTGATATTAAAAAAGATTTTTGTCTACACAGAACTTCCTTGTTGATTTGCTTTGCTTCATACTTTAACATATAAGCAGTGACACAGTGTGTGATAATATATATCAGTGCAAATGTGTGTACAGAGAGAGGCAACAGTGACAGCATTATAGTCTAGCATAGAACTAATGGGAATACATTACATCAGCATTATAGCTTAATGGTGTAATAATGTAACGACTTTACGTATTAATGTGTGTGTGTGTGAAACCACTAAAATATTAGTGTGTGTGTGTGTGTGAGTGCAAGTGTGTATACGATTACTGCTTTAGCATATTGGTTTCAAATTCAGCATAAAGTCAGAAATTTTTTTTTTGTGTGTGTGTGTGGGGGAGTTGATTACATTGATCCAGTGCTCAATTGGGACTTATTTTATTGAACCTGAAAGGTTGAAAGGCGAAGTTGACCCCAGTGACATTTGAACTCAGAAACATAAGGTCAGAAGAAATGCCACTAAGTATTTATTCTGGTGAGGTAACAAACTGCCTTAGTATATTAGCAGTATAACAGTGTGTCACAGTATAAATGTTAAATCTATATATATATATATATATATGTCCAACCCATGCTAGCATGGAAAGCGGACGTTAAACGATGATGATGATGATGATGATGATATAGAAAGATGTGGTAGTGTTGTAACCTAACATGGGACCTAAGATAGGACTGTGATAGTGGTACATTATATTTGTGTGGCGAGCTGGCAGAACTGTTAGCACGCCGGGTGAAATTCTTAGCAGTATTTCGTCTGCCGCTACGTTCTGAGTTCAAATTCCGCCGAGGTCGACTTTGCCTTTCGTCCTTTCAGGGTCGATTAAATAAGTACCAGTTACGCACTGGGGTCGATATAATCGACTTAATCCCTTTGTCTGTCCTTGTTTGTCCTCTCTGTGTTTAGCCCCTTGTGGGTAGTAAAGAAATGGGTACATTATATTTGTGCGATGGTGTAAAAGTGATACAGAAAAGGATGACAATCACCACGATATCACAATGTTTGCAATGACACCAATATATTACAGTATTATGACCACTGAGATATTAGGGTGTGCATGATAATGCGTGATAACTACCAAGACACTCTAATAGCTCCACTGCCATCCCCACTAACAGTAATTGCAATTTACATGATTGTAAACTATTAGACATCGTTAATTATTTGGTTGTCATGTATCACATGATAATGCAAGCTTTAAGAGAACTTGACTACCAGTAACATCACCACCTCCACTACTATCACTATCACAACTGTCACCATCACCACCACCACCACCACCAACACCACCACTACCACCACCACTACCATCACCACTACTACTACCACTACCACCACCACCTTTGCTACCATGTTGATGGTGATGATGATGATGATGGTGATTATGATGGAGACGATGATGGCGACAATGATGATGACAGCGATGACGACGATGGCAGCAATGATGGCCACCACCACCACTGCAGCTGCCACTGTACCCCACTCCACTCCTGCCACACCTACACCTTCACCACCGCTACGATTAAATTTTAAATATATCACATCAAAACTTCACAAAATTTCAGATTAATTTGCTGTTACCTCATTATCCCCCTCACTTGTCTTTGCTTGTCTCATGAATATCCAATTATAATCTCAAATGGATAGAATCACAGACAGTGTGTCTGAACAGTGATTTACTTTGCAACAGCCACCAACGGCAACACTAACAGCATAAGCAACAATTATTAATGTCATTGCCAAATTTATTTTGTCAATAACAACAACAATAACAACAAGAGAGAGAGGTAGTGTATGACTCTACTTAAACACAAAAATTCTGCTTTCTTCTCATGCTCTGCCATAAGACTCCACTCTTCTTTTTAATTCTTCTGTATGTGTGTGTGTGAACGTCTTTCTATATATATATATATATATATATATATATACTACTAATATAGGATGAAGTGTTTTTTACAGAAAAAAAATTCCATCAAAAAATGTTATTAAAACACCTTTAAGATTAAAATTATAAACAACAGCCGAAATTGCGAGGATGATTCGGTTCTTGACTGAAGATTAGAGGCTTCGAATGACCCGTCCGTTTTTTGTGTCGTCTATTTGAATGTTTTGCGTTCTTGTCCCATTTTGTATTTTATGTATATTTTTTATACATTATTTATAAGTTATATATATATATATATATATATATATATATATATATATATATATGTAATAATAATAATAACAATAATACTAATAATAATAATAATATAGGGAGTATAACTCCAAACTTACAGGGAAAAATTCAATTTAGCATAAAATCAAATTTCACAATATAAATATATAAAATAGAAATTAGAGATAAAAACACTATTATGTAACGTAAACAGTGATAGACATAAACCAATACATAAAAAACAAAAAATATATATTTTTATAAAACATATAACTATATCTCAAAAGGTATAAAAATGAATGATCAGTATATAATAAGTAAAAAAAATTATTATATATTGATCATTCATTTTTATACTTTTTGAGATATATGTTTTATTTTAAATGTTTGGGTTTATGTCTATCACTGTTTGCGTTGCATAATAGTGGTTTTATCTCTAATTTTTATTTTACATGTATATATATATATATATATATATATATTCCAAAAGATATAAGGAGTGGAACAATTGGCTACAATTGTTTCATGATTTGCTGACATTCAGTTATGCAATGAATGCTTTTCAGTGCAGATATTCTTCAGGCTAAGACACTTTGATGAAGTTTACATTGTCACAGAATTTGAACATCAGCAAGTTACGAAACAACTGTACTCAATATTCTACCTGTTTCACTCCTTAAATTTTTTTGATTTTTATTTACATTCTTAGCAATGTTAGTTGCTAATCTTTGAATTGCATAGAAGCAGTCAGCTTATTGAGATTTCTCTCAATTTTGATATGGGTAAAAATGTGTAACTTATGATGTTAATAAATATTTATTTTATCACATTCTCATTTCTTTATTACCCACAAGGGGCTAAACATAGAAGGGACAAACAAGGACAGACAAAGGGATTAAGTCGATTACATTGATCCTAGTGCATAACTGGTACTTGATTTATCGACCCCGAAAGGTTGAAAGATAAAGTCGACCTCGGCGGAATTTGAACTCAGAACATAACGGCAGACAAAATACCGCAAAGCTCACCGCCTATTTTATCGTATTCTAGCTCACTGCCTATTTTATCATATTCTGTCCACTTTTCATTCTCTATACTAGCTGCCTATTGCTTGAAGCTAATTAACTTCCTACACTTAAATCTTACAACATCTACAGTAAGAACAATACATAACAACAGAGAGAAAATTACATCAAAATGCTCAAGAGGCTACTCTATTAACTGCCAGGATCTTAT
The DNA here is from genome assembly GCF_006345805.1 of Octopus sinensis. NCBI lineage: Eukaryota > Metazoa > Mollusca > Cephalopoda > Octopoda > Octopodidae > Octopus > Octopus sinensis. The sequence continues at coordinate 87,298,696 of NC_043001.1, read as the reverse complement.
TTTTCCATAGACCTAATGTAATGCTTAAAATGGTACAACTCATGAGTGTAAGAATTGAGGATCAGAATCAGTGTAATGTGTTGATAAATGTGACAATAATTTTTAAAAGAGCCAAAAGTTTATATGACAATTTGCAGAAAAAGGAAAGCGAAACCTTTAATGAAAAACCTGCTTTGGCTAGTAAAATCTGGTTTGAAAGATTTAAGTAGTACATGAATTTGCACAATATGAAAATGACTAGTGAAACTGCAAGCACTGACATAGAGGCTGCAAATAATTATATTGAGCAGTTGAAGACAATGATTACTGAAGGGGGCTACACACTGGAGTAAATATATAATGTTGATGAGACTATACATTTTCTGGAAGTGCCTGCTAGAACTTTTATTTCATGAAAAGAAAAAGCAATACCAAAATTTAAAGTTTCCAAAAATCATCTGATACTTCTATCAGGAGGAAAGGCCTTTTGTGATATAAAATTAAAGCCCCTACATGCGCATCACTCCAAAAATCTAAGGCCTTTCAAGGGTTACACAACGCTTAATCTACCTTTGATTTGGCATTCAAATAAGAAGGCATGAATGACTAAGGGCCTTTTCAAAAAGTGGTTTATGAAGGTTTTTTTACCCAGCAGTACAGTGCCAGACTTAATACTTCCAACAAAGCTTTGCTTTTTTCTAGACAATTCACTCAGCCACTCAGCAAATTTAGATGATCTTTCTGATAATGCGGAAGAATACATTCTCAAGAATATAATTTCTTTGCTCCGGCCAATAGATCAAGGTGTGATAGCTAACTTCAAGTGATATCATATGAGAAGAACTTTAAAACAACTCATTAAAGCAATTGACAGGGAGGATAAACCTATAGTTAGAGATTTCTTATTTCTTTATTGCCCACAAGGGGCTAAACACAGAGGGGACAAACAAAGGGATTAAGTCGATTACATCCCCAGTGCGTAACTGGTACTTAATTTATCGGCCCTGAAAGGATGAAAGGCAAAGTCAACCTGGGCGGAATTTGAACTCAGAACGTAACAGCAGACGAAATACCACTAAGCATTTCGCCCGGTGTGCTAACGCTTCTGCCAGCTCACCGCCTTGTAGTTAGAGATTTCTGGCAGAAATTCAGCATAATGGATGCTGTGAATAATATAGCTGAGTCATGGGATGAAGTGAAACCTTGAACTTTAAATAATGCCTGGAAATGTATATGGTCAGACTGTATCTGTGACAAGTTTTGTTCAAGCAGAGATCTAGATCAAATCCAGAAAGATATGATGTAGGATTTGAAGAAGTTATAGAGAATGAGGTGATTGAGTTATTAGTGTCCCAGAGAGAAACTTTATCTAATAAGGAGCTGCTGCTGTTAGACAAAGACAAAGCTGAGAATAGAAGGGACAACGGAAGTTCTACTTAATTTGATTATAAATATTATTATTAAAGGGTTGGGACTTATAGAGGATAGTCTGCAGATTATTAACGATAACGATCCTAAATGTGAGTGTAACATAAAAATTACAAGAGGATCTTACAATGAGCTCAGTTCCTATACTGAGCTATACAAAGAGATGATGCATCATAAACAACAAACACCTTCTTCACTCCCCAAAGCGATGTTCATGACAATGAGCTATAAGGTGTTGTTCCTTATCTTCCAAGTCACACTCATTCTGCCACCACACCTCACACTGTAGTCAACATCCCTGATAAGAACAATATGCTCACAATATTGTGCTTCTTATCAAATCCCCAATTTATTCCTCTTGAAATGTCTTTGTATTTTTATATATCTGTATTGTACTTTGTGTTTTAGAAGTGGTTATTTTCATGTGTAAAGGCAATTGAGTTGCTTGCCCATTGTTGTTTTCTTGTGCTCCCTTTTTTTTTTTTAGAAAAGTGCATAGGAATGCAATCTAATAATATGAAAATCAATTTCACATTATGGAATTTTGTGTTACAGCCAAATTTTCAGGAATGCATTACTTCCATAAAGCAAGGGATTCCTGTATGTACACACATATATATATTGTCACCGGTGGCAAACTGTGTCGGTGGCAAGTAAAAAGCACCCACTACACTCACGGAGCGGTTGGCGTTAGGAAGGGCATCCAGCTGTAGAAATATTGCCAGATCAGACTGGAGCCTGGTGTAGCCTCCTGGCTTCCCAGACCCCAGTCGAACTGTTCAACCTATGCTAGCATGGAAAACAGATGTTAAACAATGATGATGATATATATGGCAACACACCCTGGTGAAGAGGATTGGTCTGCAAGAGTCATGTGCTGGTGTCACAGAGAAAACACTTGTGCCAATGCCATGTAAAAATGCTTGTGTGGTGCCATATTAAAAGCACTCAGCACACACTGTAAAGTGGTTGGCATTAGGAAGGGCATCCACCCATAGAAACCATGCTAAATCAGACTAAAACCTGGTGCAGTTCTCCAGTTTGCTAGCTCTGGTTGAACTGTCCAACCCATGCCAGCATGAAAGACAGACATTAAAGATGATGATGTAGAATAAATTTTCTACCATGAGAGCAGTAATTAAAAGTTTCACCTTTTAAGTACAAGAAGTCACCTGGACCATGAAAGTTTTATGGAATTATCCTCCTCTCAGCTAAGCAAAATCTACACCAACTGCTTCTGTTCAGGTATGGCTCAGGTTCCAGCAGCTTTCAGTTAAATTTTTATGGTGTTCCTTCCTCTTTTATTCACCATATATATAGCTAATGTTTCACCTCTCTTGGACTCATGACAAACTAGAAACTCCAGCCTAGTGAGTCTGTAGTCTTGAGACAGACATTTTTGCATACATAGATGTGTGGTATGTGTGTGCAAATAAAAAAGAAATCTATGTATAATATATACATATATGGTATCATCATCATCATCATAGCCATCTTCCTCCTCCTCATCATCATCATTGCCATCGTCATCAGCATCGTGTGAGTATATATATATTACACACACACATATATATATATGTGTATGTTTGTATGTATGTATGTATGTATGTATGTATATATTTACAGTTTAAATGAAGAACACCTGAATACAAAACCAAGTCACTCAGTGAAACAAACAAAACAAACAAATAATATCTTCTATAACTCTTATTGATCATTTTCTTCCTCACAGACAGACATTCGTAAAAATATATGGCTACATGTCACAACTCATAAATAATAATACTCCCACATAACTTTCTTTACATTTTCAGTGATGAAGCTGTGTAGTCATATACCATTATGAATGTTTAACAGCTTGGAACATAATTGCATCTGGAGAAGCTATAGAATATATGATGCAGCTTGATTTTGTATCTAAATAGCTTTTCATTTTAGTTAGACTTTTATGATATTGTATTATTTGCATTGAGTTAAATTTTGTTCACTTTTATTGAGTTTTCTGAACACTTCGCTCGAAAAAAAATATTTTAGGTATAACTGGTAGAATACTTATTTCAATAGCTGCTATAAATGTGCGTGTGTGTGTGCATGTGCGTGTGTGTGTGTGTGTGGTGTGTGTGGTCTGTCCTGTCTGTCTATCTATCTATCTATCTATTTATCTCTCTCTCTCTCTCTCTCTTTCCTCTCTCTCTCTCGCTCTCTTCTCTCTCTCTCTCTCTCTCTAATATATATATATATATACATATCTCTATATATGAATCTACATATACAACCATGTATATATAATATATAATATATTATATAAATATATATAATATATATCTATATAAAATATATATATAATATATATAAATATATATATATATATATAAATATATATATATAATATATTAAATATATATTATATATATAAATATATATATATATATATATAATATATATATATATATATTAATAAATATATATATATATATATAAATATATATAATAAATATAAAATATATATATATATATAATATATATAATAATATAATATATATAATAGATATATATATATATATATATAAAACTGTTGCAAGGCTCCAGCTGAGCAGTTTTCAGTCAAACCGTCCAACCCATGCCACCATGAGAGTGGACATTAAATGATGACAATGATGATGATGATAATGATATGTATGTGAGTGTGCATGTCTATCTATCTATCTATCTATCTATCTATCTATATATATATATATATAATATATACACATATATAAATATTATTGATATATATATATATATATATGTGTGTGTGTGTGTGTATACATATATATATATATAAAATTATTAATTAATTAATTAATTTTACCCTTTTATTATTAATATTGAAATTATAATTTACTCCCTGATCGAAAACTGCAGGATTGCTCGTAACATACACATGGGTACAAGGGATAAATATGTATTCACATTCGGCTGTGTAAATTTTAGAAGTGTTGGTTGGATATCTGTTGTGTGATGAGGCTTGATTGTATACACATTTAACCTTAGCACTTTCAAATTTTATATTTGAAATGCTACACTGATAATGAGAATAAGTAAGTAAATATACTTTAATCTCGAAACGCGTATGTGGCTAATCCAAGTTGTGTAGATTCATTATTTTTCTTTTTGCCTATATTACTGTCTGGGAGATTCTTACGGTAGTAGAAAAGGAATTTTTTAACTCCTATCTAAATTCGGTATGTGGTGAAGCAATTAGCTGACCTCTAATTATAATTATGTTTATAATTATAGAATATTTATATATGTATGTTGGATTGTTAGCTCCTACACGCAATTTTTTTCTCTCCTTGTTTCCTTTCTGTGTATCTTTCTGTCGAAGAGCGTAGGCTCGAAACGTAAAAGACTTGTTATATTTCTATTCCTGAGTGCCATACTAATACAATTGTTTGTTTGTACTCCACCTGCCTTCGTCTTCTGTTCATTTTCGTAAACCTGCTTTCGTCTTTTGTTTATTTTCGTAAACCTTCCCGTTGTATATATCAATATCTATCTATCTATTCATATATATATATCAAAATAAGCAACAAGGATATCAGGAAGTAATGCAGTATGAGCATTTCATGTGACTCCATTTAATTGAACAATGCAATCATTTCATCACGTCAATTTAAAATGTAGAGCAATCTTCAGCTGCACAAAGACATAGAATTTAATTAAATTAGAAGGACACATTAGTATGATTTTATCCAAAATCTCCAAGAGGATAAGGAGATAGACAAAGAACATGCTTTACCAACAACATCACAGTTGTAACTGAAATTGTTTCAAGAAGACACTGCTTTTCACTAATTTTTCTGTTATTTAGTTTTAATTATGGGGGATGGGGTCAGTTTTTAGTTTATAGACTAGTTTATCAATTCTGAGAGAAGACAGAGGGTAGAATCTGTTTGGGTTGGGGTAGAGTTGGTGGAGTAGACAGACATTCTAAATGGCATAGTCATAAATCAAGATTTATTTGAAGCAATGTCATGAGTTTCAGTAAGAGAATATTTCATATGAGATGCTGGCTTCTATTAAGCAGACCAATGCTAATGGGACAGTTAACTACTATAAAACAATGCTACTATATATATATATATAATAAATTAATAAATAAAATATATGCATATATACATACATATATGTATGTACCTACCTCTACATGTATATATACATGCATATATGGGTACAGGACACCAAAAAAACGTTGAACACAATGAGAAACAAAAACATAAACACAAAACCAAGGAACTGGACATTTTTCTTAAACAACGAAAAAATAGAGTACAGGACAAATAACACAAGGAAAATTCCCCTTCTTCAGTCGCCATGGTTTTATCTACTCTGCGTTTTGAAGGTGAAGGCGATACGCATCTTTGATTGAAACTCTCCTTCCCGCGAAAAGCAAATTAAATAAAATTTGAGATCTTTTTGCGGAGGGGTAAAAATGGTAACAAAAACAGGACAGTAACGACAGTACAAAATATAAACAGTAAAAGACAGGACAAAGAGAATAACAAGACAAGAAGGGCTGTTAAGCTGAACGAGATAAAGTATTATATATACAGATAAAGCTTAGGGTTATTCCAAAGATTATTAAGAAGAATATTTATGAATACTTTTAGTATATATTAAAGTATATATTAAAGGTAGGAAAATAAAATATAGAAATAGTTCAATATTTATACACTTAAATATTAACTTAACATGGTTGGTTGGGACCCCCTTCGATCATGACTGACCGTGGGTTTGCACCTAGAAAGTTACCCTCCCAGGCACAAGTCTGGGCAAGATTGTTTATGGAAGACCAGCAGATCTTATATTCGTCCTAAAAAACTTTGTATGGAGTGAAAGGTTACCTCTATGGAAATATATACATACACATTATACATACATCTGTGTATAGATGAATATATAAATACATTTAAATATCTATATACACTTTTGGGCGATCTTTCTGCTACTTGGATATAGGTCTTATATTCGTCCTAAAAAACTTTCCTGTCACACACTCACGCACACGCACACACACACACACACGCACACACACACGCGCACACACACGTTAGCTTACAATTTTATTTATATATTTGCGTGTCTATGTGTGTAAAGAGGAAGTGGGAATGTAGAGTGAAAGAGTCACTCACTACAAAAAGTGAATTACTTTCACTTTATTCGTTGCACACTGTGTGTGCGTTTGCGTGTGCTGTAGCCCACACTAAGAGAAGCATTTGACTTATACACCACAATGTGAGTTTCCTCTAAATTTTGCTTAATTGGGGTTGAAATTTTAAAAAGTGGACCTGGCAAGACCCGATGCATTCTACTCTTAAAAATGCTAGGTAAATTGTAATTGAAGAAATCCTATATTGTAGATTTCTATAAGAGACAAAGGGAGGCAGATAAAATCTGCCTTTTATAATAAGAGATTTTCGTCCTAAAAAACTTTGTGCGGAGTGAATGGTTACGTCTATGGAAATATATACACACACATATTATACATACATCTGTGTATAGATGAATATATAAATACATTTAAATATCTATATACACTTTTGGGCGATCTTTCTGCTACTTGTATATACTTTAGATCTTATATTCGTCCTAAAAAACTTTGTATGGAGTGAAAGGTTACCTCTATGGAAATATATACACACACATTATACATACATCTGTGTATAGATGAATATATAAATACATTTAAATATCTATATACACTTTTGGGTGATCTTTCTGCTACTTAGATATAGGTCTTATATTCACCCTAAAAAACTTTCCTGTCACACACTCACGCACACGCACACACACACCCTCACACACACATACACGCACACACACACACACACACGTTAGCTTACAATTTTATTTATATATTTGCGTGTCTATGTGTGTAAAGAGGAAGTGGGAATGTAGAGTGAAAGAATCACTCACTACAAAAAGTGAATTACTTTCACTTTATTCGTTGCACACTGTGTGTTTGCGTTTGCGTGTGCTGTAGCCCACACTAAGAGAAGCATTTGACTTATACACCACAATGTGAGTTTTCTCTAAATTTTGCTTAATTGGGGTTGAAATTTTAAAAAGTGGACCTGGCAAGACCCGATGCATTCTACTCTTAAAAATGCTAGGTAAATTGTAATTGAAGAAATCCTATATTGTAGATTTCTATAAGAGACAAAGGGAGGCAGATAAAATCTGCCTTTTATAATAAGAGATGAATACCAAACTATGCAGTGGGAGATCATCAACTGTGACCACTGACATGAATGATTAGCAAATGAAGAATTAGATTCATGTGGAAAGATGCACAATGAGACTGTGGTTACAATGCATTACAGAAGATGGCGGAAGACTTTAGGCATCGGAAAGTGCATGTTAAGCATGTACCTCAGCAGATGGCACCTGATCTAAAGGAAAGAAGGTTGAAGCCAGCTCTGATCATTTTAATAAATTTTTAACTAATGGAAACAATTGCAGGGTGGAAGGTGTTTATAAGCCATTTAAGAAACACACAAAAACTGTTAGATTCACTTCAACATTTAAATTTAATTTGTCAAAATATTTTCGTCGCTTTGAGACAGCAACCTCTTCACAAACAAAATTCCATGCTGCACAGAGTTTTGTCAGTGAAGACGTCGCGGTCTCAAAGCGATGAAAATATTTTGACAAATTACATTTAAATGTTGAAGTGAATCTAACGGTTTTTGTGTGTTTCTTAAATGGCTTATAAACACCTTCCACCCTGCAATTGTTTTCGTTCTAGCACTCGCTCTCAGATTAGGTCACTTGCTATGCAAGTACATCTCCGTAATTTAACTAATGGAGTTTGCAGTAAACCACTGAAAGTATATAAGATTGAAAACAAGAAAGCAACAAAAAGAATTTTTAAAGTCAATAACAGTTTATGTATTTGCTCAATATGTGTGTGTATATGTGTTCGTGTGTGTGTGTTAATGAATAATGACAAATGCAAGCAATAGAGCACTTTATGATATTGAGAGAGTTTAATGGGGGTACAATACACAAGACTGCTTAATAATACTATTTACATTATTTACAATTTGTCCTCATCTTGTTTGTTGTTAACACATTTCGGATGATATACCCTCCAGCCTTCATCAGGTGTCTTTGGGAAATTTCGAACCTGGGTTCTCATTCCTAAGGTATTTTTCGATGTTATTATTACTATTACTATTATTATTACTTTTATTACCTCGAAATAAAGAGGTCAGATCCTGTACACTATAGATCTCTATTGCAAGCAAACCTAGACACAATGCAGCAGTGGATCATGGACTGGCAACTCAAGCTGGCTGTGGACAAATGTACCACCATGCATTTTGGGAGGAGAAACCCAGCGTCCACCTACTCCCTCCACAACACTAATCTCAAAAAGTCTTCATGTGAACGTGACCTGGGTGTTATTGACAGTGATTTGTGTTGGACAAAACACATCGCTAAAATTGTCAAGAAGGCTGAGGGTGTCTCGGCATCACTCACCAAATCCTTTGTGAGCCGCTCTCCGACTATCTGTGGCTTTATATAGCTATGGTAAGACCTCACCTGGAATTTGCATCACCGGTCTGGAACCCCTATCTTGCCCAGGATATCAATCATCTGGAAGCCGTTCAGCAACGTGCAACCAAATGAATACCCTCCATCAAGCATTTGCCATATTCTGAACGCCTTACTTCCCTGGGCATGGACACATTGAAACTCCGACGTCTGGCAGCTGACTTGGCAGACACACATAAAATTATCAACCATCTTACAAACAATAACTCTGAGCACCTTTTCAAACTCCACCCGTCTAACACCTGTGGACATATTTACAAAGTCAGAAAGCAGCACAGCTACCATGACTTTAGGAAACATTTTTTCACGCTGAGAGTTGCTGAAGCATGGAACAAACTGCTGGCATCAGTTGTTAGTTGTCGGAGCACTGCATCCTTCAAAACTTCCATGCTTTCTGAGATTTGCCAACACTACGCCTGATTTTCTCCCCTCCATACACACACAAGCATGTATCTGACTCATACATTGTTCACTTTCCAGACATTTGTACATTACTGCATATACTCTATACGCACTTTCTGACAAGTTGTGGTGCACCTGAGCACTGTATACAATAATTTCATTATTATTATTATTATTATTATTATCATTATCATTATTATTATTATTATTATTATTCAGGTCACTGCCTGGAATCGAACTTGGAATCTTGGGGTTAATAGCCCACACTCTTAACCACTACAACATATACCCGTGGGCATCGTGGTTAAGAGAGCGGGCTACTAACCCCAAGATTCTGAGTTCGATTCCAGGCAGTGACCTGAATAATAATAATAACATCGAAAATTACTTTAGGAATGAGAACCTAGGATCAAAATTTCCTCAAGGCACCTGATGAAAGCTGGAGGGTATATCAACCGAAACTTTGTGTTAACAACAAACAAGATGAGGACAAATATACATCTAATGTAAATAATGGACATAATTCCTCATCTCTTAAATATAGAACTGCTTAATAATACTGTAACAGATATAGATCAAATACACAAGTATAAAAACAGAAACTACAATGTGAACTATTATTTACTTAGCTTAAGGAAGAAAAGCATAGTCAGCTTTTGGTTATGCATATTTGTTTTATCAAAAAGTTTAAATAAAGAAGAACAATGAACCGTTATTTTTATTTTACAATGGTCACACTGAAAAAGATGAGGAAAGAATGGTATAAATGCCATTGACAATACTAAGGCAACAAAGTTTATTTCCTTTGAATAAAAGGCCTCAGATTTGATTTTAATTTCTCTTTTTGTTTTATGTTATTACTTTTTCAAAAACAATGATCAGCAATTACATGAAAATATGTGATGTATGATCTGTGAAAGTGTTTGGTTTGCTCTGACAGACATCCTTCACAATATGGAATTCCACATTCCTGAAAATCTTATAAAAAGCAGAATTCCATAATGCAAAGCCTACTTTTTCTTTGACTTCCATGTTATAAATTAAAATATGTTTCCACAGAATCTTTTCCAAACAAATAAAAATGTTACAACTACTTTTATGCATGAAAATGTCAGATTTTAAATGTGCACAGTACCGTAGGTATACATAAAATAATTTGAAGAGAAATACAGAAAGAAAATGACCAGATGCTTTGCTGTACTCTTGAAGCCCTGTTCTTCACAGTACACATAAAATAGTAATCTGGGGCATTGCACCAGGTTATATATATATATATATGCATGCATACATATATATATATATAAATATATATATATAAATAACCTTTCTAAATAAGTACCAATTAGAAAATATGAATATCATGTAGGGTGTAATAATAACTTCTTAAACCTATAATATATATAACCCTTAATTTTATAAAAAGATTAGTTAAAAGTAAAATTGATCCATAACTTAATTATTTCTTTAGCCAATATTAAACATCAGTCTTTTATAGGTATTATCGTAACAAGTAAATATAAATTTTTAGTCTAATATTTTGAATTATTAAAATTTATTTTTCTAAAAATCTTCCCTATTGGTGTTAACAAGCTAAATATACCTTACCATAGTATTAGTAAGTAAACCATTTTATCCCTTTTCTATAATGTTTATTCTATTTTATTTTATTTTTTAAATATTTTATTTTATCTTATTTTTAAAACTAGCTTATAAAATTATTCTAAGTCTTGTATCTCTATAAATTTCATACTCAGCTTATATAAAGCTATGCTGATATATTCACTACTTAGAATGCTGGTATATACAAGTAGCAGAAAGATCGCCCAAAAGTGTATATAGATATTTAAATGTATTTATATATTCATCTATACACAGATGTATGTATAATGTGTGTGTATATATTTCCATAGAGGTAACCATTCACTCCATACAAAGTTTTTTAGGACGAAAATAAGATCTAAAGTTATCTCTAAGAAACAGAAAGATCGCCCAAAAGTGTATATAGATATTTAAATGTATTTATATATTCATCTATACACACATGTATGTATAATGTGCGTGTATATATTTCCATAGAGGTAACCATTCAATCCATACAAAGTTTTTTAGGACGAAAATATCTACATATATAAAACTGTAGTTGTGTGAGTGTCTGTCCCCTTCAATTTAGATTCCTAACTACTCCCACATTTTGCGGTGCAGCTTAACCAAATTCGGGTATCTTATAGTCGTGATTCATATCGAGCCCGTCTGAGTATTAGCACACGTCTACGATTTTAAAAATAATTTAGCATCATTTTTTATTCCATTTTAATGCATAATTTTTCGTGTGTCGATGGCGGCGGAGTTGGCGTCCATGCTCAAACACCTGCACCTGTGTTTGCTTCTCCCCCTTCTTCCCTCCCTCGTGAAGCTGTGGGGAAGGGAGTTTAAGGAAATCAACGTCGTAATGCGTTGTCAAGGAGACCAGCGTTCTTTTAGAACAACGACTTCATGGCTTGAAGACACCAAAACAGAAATGGCTAAGAAAGCTCGAATTGGCATCTATAAGGGAAGTAACTCTCTAAAAATGCTTATATAGTTATTTCTCTTACAAACCCGAGCAACACTGCTAGTTAATAATAAAAGGAAAGCTATGCCCATCTTTGCTTAACTTTTGAGCCAACTTTTCTACTTCTATAATTTACAATGACTTTTATTACAATGTAAGACATTTTGCTTTCACTTCCCTATATCATTATTTCCTATCATTTGTTACCATTAGCTGTCTGGTAATTATTAGCAGCATTATAGTGGGAGCCATATCTATTAACATTTGAATCAAAAAATGGCATAACTTGAAAGTGAGCTGCCCAAAGTAGGCCTTGAGTTTACCACTCTTCCACTGTCCCCTATACAGACTTATATACAACAGACCCAAAAATGCTGCCCTCATAAAAGTGTTTCTCAGGGTAGACTGCTTTCATTGCTCTCTCTCCACTCCTACCAGCTCTGCTACTGGAGACCAATATAATAATGTAACTTACCTAAGAGCATTACATGATGCTTATAGTATGGTTTGAACCTCTGTACAGATGCATCAGTGTCACAGACACTGCTGTCTAAATACAAAACAACTGAGTGGAGATAGTATTAATCTTCCGCCTCTTAGGTCATGAGTTCAATATACTATTGGGTTGTCTGGAAAGTTCGTGCCGATTTATAGTAGCTTACCTTTCGACTTATTTTAGAACATGGTTGAGTCCATAAAATAAGATTTGACTACACCTCCATTTAGAGCACAGTTTAAGCTATCTTTTTGTGGAAGAAGGTTTATGTTCCTATAAACTGTGTTAATTCTGTAACCCTTTAAAATGGAAGATAAGAAAGTTCATTTTCGGCACTTGATGCTTTGGGAACCAGACAAAAATTGCTGCAGCTTGACTGGGATGTGTTTTCCCACCCTCCATATTCACCAGATATTGCTCCTTCGGATTTCCCCTTATTCAGGTCTCTGCAGAATAGTCTTAATGGTAGAAATTTCAATTCCTTGGATGACATAAAAAGATACCTTGATGAATTCTTTGCCTTGAGACCACCCCAATTCTAGGAAGAGGGTATTTTCAAGTTAAAGGAAAGATGAGATGCATTGTGCAAGAAAATGGTTCATATTTGGTTGATTAAAAATGTAATGGCAAGTATTTGTTGACCTTTTCCTTTCCTTTAAAAATCGTCACGAAGTTTCCGGACAACCCAATATATGAGCCATCAACCCTTTTCTTACCATATATTTAATAAAATACATTGCTATGTTTCAATTAATTTTGAAAATAATAAGTATTTAGTAAAATAACTGTCATTATTAAGCTGGTGATAGGAACACGAATTAACATGAAGGTTTTAATTTAGATAATTTTAAAACTGGGTATTTGTTTCATAGAACCAAGGGCAATTTTGGGTGGGCTGGTACCAAAAGGGTTAAGTTCACCCACCTCAGGTTACCTTGTTGCTGGGAATAGATGCCAATCATTGATAGTTAATTGGAATAAATGTTTTCCACTACTTCCAATCTATGAAGTTGTTTGTGTGTGTGTGTGTGTGTGCGTGCGTGTGTGTGTGTGCATGCGTGTGCTTGTGTGTGGTGGGCTGTGTGTTTATGAGCAAACATACATTAGCAGCCATTTTATGACATTGTATGATCATATGTGGTTTCTTAGCCTGTTGGCAATAGTTAAATCTCTGTTTTCACACACAGCATTTTTTTTTTTTTTTTGTGGGCACATTGAATAACGTAGTCCAAGAATTACAATGCCTGAAAAATAGATGAGAAGGTCATAACGGAAACACTTTTTAATTGTAGGCTTGCAGAACCAGGACTGACCTGAGGCTGCACAACAACTTGAAAACACTTCAAATTATTTCCTTTATCCATCCCACACATCTTTCTACCTGTTTGTCTGTCTCTCTCTCTCTCTGTTTGTCTGTCTATCTCTCATCATCATACTTCCATTCTGATATTCATTGTCAAAACAATAAACACTACACAGCAGCTATTGTTCTCTTTATAGAAAGCTCATAAACAATTGTTATCTTAATCAAAACACAACTAGGTTGTGGTCGTTGTTGTTATTGCCATTGATGTTGTAGCCATCATCATCATCCCCATCATCATTGTTGCACCCTTGGCTGCAGCCACCACCACTACCATCATTATCTCTAGCAGCAGCAGTCAATGTAATTGACTTGCCCCCTCCCCTTGTGCTACTCCTCTTCTTCAACATCATCTATTTAATAATCATTCAGGGTTCAAATTTCACTGAGGTTGACTTCGCTTCTCAACCTCTCTGGGTAAAAAAAAAAAAGTACCAGCTGGACACTGGGCGCAATGTCATCAGCTAGTGCCCACTTCCAAATTTCAGGCCTTGTGTCGATAGTAGAAAGAATTATTGCTATTATTACTATTATTGTTGTAAGGCAGCGAGCTGGCAGAAACGTTAGCATGCCAGGCAAAATGCTTAGTGGTATTTTGTCTGTCTTTACATCCTGAGTTCAAATTCCACCAAGGTTGACTTTGCCTTTCATCCTTTCAGGGTCGATAGATTAAGTACCAGTCGTGTACTGAGGTTGATCTAATCGACTGGCCCCCTCCCCCAAAATTTCGGGCCTTGTGCCTAGAGTTGAAAAGATTATTATTATTATTATTATTATTGTTCTAAGGCAGAAAAGATATGGAAGTCGGATTAAATCCAGAAAAATCAAAATATTCTTCAGCACATCCATTGAGTCAGTGTTGTATGGATCAGGTACATGGTCCCTGACACAAACGCGCGATAAGAAACTAGATGTTGAATACAATAAAATGCTTAGGGTTGTAGAATATATAAACTGGTGTCAATGTATTACAAATGAAGTTTTATATGGAAACTTGCTCAAGATAACAACTATAATTGTTTAAAGGCGGTTACGGTTCGCAGAACATTGCTGGAGAAGTAAGCAGGAAGTTATACACAGGATACTATTGTGGGAACCAACTCACAAGAAACGCAGTAGAGGAAGACCTATTGGGTTCAATGTAATCGACTTGCCAGCCTTGTACATATATATATATATATATATATGTATGTATTCTATATACATATTCATACTTTAATAAGTGCCAATGCACGAAACTCTGTCTTTGACGCGCTTTGTCGATTATTTATAAAAAAATAAGCATACTCATCTTTTGAGTTCTATTTTTTTTTGCATCATCAAACCCCTATGCCTTATATATTTGTGTGTGTGTGTGTGTGTGTGTGTGTGTGTGTGTGTGTGTGTGTGTGTGTGTGTGTGTGTGTGTAGCCATATGGTAATCTATGACCATGTATACGATGTGAATTCTTTTTTTTTTTTTTCTTGTTAATTTGGAAATAACCATCCGAGTAAACAGTGACAGAAAAATGAATAAGAACGATATCGTAGGTAGTGAAGCTATATTTAATCGTATCGTCCGCTAGAAACGTGATATATAAAACTCTGGTACCTCATACAGGCCAGTTTTGTTCCTCTTCCATTCAACATCGTATTTCAAAAATGTTGCACATCAATCCGCTAGAGACGACGAAATAGGATTGTTTGCTATGTTTACGTGCATTTTCATGGAAAATATATTGTAGAGTTATCTCCCTTAGATCGTCTACCACGTATAGACAACCATTTTGCAGAACCAGACACGCTTCATAGATAAGGGGCTGCACAACTAAAAAATGCAATGTTAAGCATGACATTCAGAAAGTCCCGTGGGCTGCAGTTTGTTCATGATTGTGAAATATCATGCATAATTTCACCGAAAAAATATCTTGAGTGCTAACTAATACAGGTAATGCTTAAGGTGCGCATATGTCTGTGATATTTTGCCTAACTATACAAAACAAGAGATATACGGGTTCAGTCCCGTTGCACGGCACCCTGGGTAAGTGTCTTCTACCAAGATCCGGGCCGAAAAATGACGTGTGAGTGAATTTGGTTGAGTAACATGGTTCGATTTCCACTCATTTACTTTTCTTTTATTCTTTTATTTGTTTCAATCATTTGACTGCGGCCATGCTGGAGCACCACCTTTAGTCGAGCAAATCGACCCCAGGACTTATTCTTTGTAAGCCTAGTACTTATTCTATTGGTCTCTCTTGCCGAACAGCTAAGTTACGGAGACGTAAACACACCAGCATCGGTTGTCAAGCGATATTGGGGGACAAACACACACACACATATACATTAATATATATATATATATATATATATAATCTCTGAGCGAGGTATAAACAATAGCTGCACGTCATTGTGAAGAACATTTGCCACATAAATGTGCTAACCCCTAAGGGTGGATGCTACTGTAGCTTGTAGCCCCAGGAGAACACCTCCTCCAGTTGGCTATTGACACACTTTCTGTGCTCTATCAGTATTTGCAAAGGGAAGCCATCCTTCTCGTCTTCAACCTATGATATACACGGACTCGAGTTTCTGGGTATTGACCCATCATCAGCGTGTGACAATCACCAGTTGCCGATGGAAAGTGGGTTCCCCTTGCAAATATATATCCTTTTTCCAGGGATGAAAAGTCACCGATATCGAAAAAGTGTAAACAGGCAATAATAAATCTCTGAGCGAGGTATAAACAGTAGCTGCACGACATCGTGAAGTATATTTGCCACTTAAATGTGGCTAACCCCTAAGGGTGGATGCTACTGTAGCTTGTAGTCCAGGGCACAGAAAGTGTGTCAATAGCCAGCTGGAGGAGGTGTCCTCCTGGGGCTACAGGCTACAGTAGCATCCACCCTTAGGGGTTAGCCACATTTATGTGGCAAATATACTTCCTGAATATATATATATATATAGTTAATCCAAACAAGAAAACAAAAACAAAAAAACAACAACGCAAGACGTGGAACAAATAAAGTATTATTGGACGCTCAGGAAAGAAGGGAAGAAGGAGGGTTTGACGTTTCGAGCGGAGCTCTTCGTCGGAAACATAGGAGAAGGTAAGATCCCGAGAAGGGAAGACAGGGGAAAAAATCGCTAGTGATACAGACGAGGTCACATACTAAAAGACGGAAGTAGTAAAAGTAGAAGAATGTTTTTTAAAAGACAGGAGAGCTATATCAAAGACAGTATGGTAAAGAAAGTGAAAGGGGGGAATGTGTGTGGGTGTAGTGCGTGCGGGGAGGTCAGCGTGTGCGCGCGTGTGTGGATGTGTGCAATGATGACACTTGTGTGTGTGTGTGTGTGTATGGCGAACAACTGGCTAGCAGGCTAGTAGTAAGAATTAAGGAGTGGTGTTTTGGGTCCAATCGCAGGTCAAAAACAAAGAGGTATGTGTGTGTGCGTGTATGTATATGTATCGTGTGTGTTTTTTTTGTGTGTATGCGCGGAGTTTGGGTGTGTGGCGAGTAACTGTGCTTAATTTAGTGTATGTGTGCGTGTGTGCTTGTACGTGCGTGTGTGTGTATATATATATGTATGCATAATTGTGTGCGTGTATGTATGTGTGTGCGTGTATGTATGGTTGTGTGCCATGTGTATGGGATGTATGTGTGGGTTCATTTGTGTGTGTGTGTGTGTGTATGTATGTGCGTGTAGTTGTGTGTGCGTTTGTATGTGTGTGTGCAAGCATATATGGATGTATATGCGTGTATCCGTGGGGTTGTGAGTTTTTTTCGCGCGTGTGCGTGCGTATGTGTGCGCATGTTTTGGTGTGCGTGCGCGTGTAGGTATATATTGTGTGTATGTATATGTGTCGGTGTGTATGTGAATTAGTGTGTGTACGTGTATTGTATATATATGTAAATGTGTGTGTGCATGTGTGTGTACGTGCGTGGGAGTGAATGTATGTATATATGTGCGTGTGTACAAATGTAGGGGTTTATATGTGTGTATATATATGTATGCAAGCACACACTTTATAATTGAAAGATTGATGCAAAAAAATTTTTTTGGTGTGGGTGTATGTGAATCTGCAGGCACACACACACACGCACTGACGCACGCCTGCAATACAGCCAACCCCATATGCATGTATGTATGTATGTATGTATGTGTGTGTGTATGTGTGAGTGTGTATGTATGTATATGTGTGTTTGTATGTATGTGTGTAAGTGTGTGTGTGTGTATGTGTGGATGTATGTATGTGTGTTTGTGTGTATGTATGTATGTATGTATGTGTGTGTGTATGTGTGTGTATGTATATGTATGTATGTATGTATGTATGAATGTATGTATGTATGTGTGTGTGTGTACGTATGTATGTGTGTGTGTGAATGTATGCACATGTGCGTGGGGTTTCCTCTGGAGTTGTGTGGGCGTAATGTACATGCGCGTGACGTGCGTGTATGTGTGTCTCTGCTAGGTGTTTATAAAGGTGTGCGTATCTGTATGAGTATTGTTTGTTGGTGTGTGTGCACGGGCATGGTGAGTGTATAGGTGTGGAAGTATGTGTGCGTACATGTGCGTGTAGATTGTATGTGTGTGGTGTGTTGGAAGTAGGTGTGTTGGAGGGTGTGTTCGTGGATACGTGAGTATGTGTGTGTGTGTTTCTGTATAAGGATAAAAAAAAGGGGGTGGGAGAGAGGTGGAGCGCAATCACTAAGAGGAGGGGGCTGTGTTGAGTCCATGTGGGGTATTGGTTTGTAGAGTGAAGATGAAACGTTGCTCCAAGTCAAACCTGGATTGTGGAGGACCATTGTGTGGGGCGAGACCAAACACAGAAATGTCATCGGGGGAATGGCTGGCCGAGCGGAAGTGACGTGCGACGGGAGAAAAGGACCGTAGACGAACATCCCTTAGATGTTCGGCGAATCGGTCCGACAACCGTCTGTCCTATATACAGCATTCCGCAGAGGTTGCATTTAATGCAGTATATGAGGCCAGATGAAGTGCACGTAAAAGAATGTCTGATACGTACAGTTCGCTGGTTGGAACCGGTGACAGCAGTGGTGTTGGTGATGAAGGGGCAGGTGTTGCAGCAGGATCTAGAGCACGGGAATGATCCGTGTGGGGCTGAGGGGGAAGAAGAGAGGGTGCTATGGACCAGGAGGACAGGGGTGGGTTGGGGAAAATGGGGCGGGTCGTGGGATCGAGCTGGAGGCGATGGAAGGCACGTAGTATCTTCCAACGAAGGGGTAGAGTAGAGGGGTGGAAAAGGAGGGGAAAGGGGGTGCGTGAGAGGAAGGAGAAAGGGCGGTGGTGCGGTTGATGTGACGGGCACAGGCGAGGGCATTCAAGACCAGTGTAGGTGGGTATTCTTGTATACATATATATACACACGAATACACGATGGGCTTCTTTCAGTTTCTACCAACGTGTCACGCAGTAAGACCGAACCTGGAACCATGTTGTTGGTAAGCAAGCTACTTGCCACACAGCCACTCCTGCTCCTTTATATATATATTATTATTATTATAATTTTTTTTTCTAAAATTTTTGTTGTGTCTTGCAACCTTTCAATTGAAAATTTTAGAAAAAAATAAATAGATGAATGAGTGAAAATCAAACCGGTGAGTGTGTTAAATAATAAAGCACTAAAAGAGAATGACTCTCTCCAGCCACAATAATCTATCTATTTATAATACATTAAAAGTCAGTTTCAATCTTGCTTGCTTGTAATGTTAATCCACGAAACTGGCGCATAATAGGAAAATACGATGAATTAAGTTTACCCTGAAATGTTAATATGAATTGAATGAAACAAGTTTCGCGTAAATCAATAGTTTTCAAGATATTAGAGATATTCAGGGTATAAATACTCAAAACAATGCGTAATAAGAAAATGTTCTGAAAATATTCTTCATTCTGGAAGGGAAGAAACTCTTATCTTTCTATTAGACAGTGAGTTGACAACGAAAAAAAATTAATTTTTTTTTACAAATTCTATTTCCCTTTTGTTAAACACAGTGTTTTAATCAAGTTTTTAAATGTATATGATTTCAAAAATGTAAGCTGTCTGTACAATATGCATATTTTAGCTTTCTTTAAACAATGTTTTAATGTTTTTTCAAAATTATTTTCAAGTGAATACCATTACAAACATTTTTGGGGCATATTTGAAAAATATTCCAAAGTGAAAATGACTTTAAAAATGTGGTAGATATTTCGTAGACCCGTTCTGTGAAATAGTTTTTTCCGAGTGCGTTCAACATATCTCCTCTCCAAATATTTGGCTGGTATTTCTAGCACGCCCTGCTATCACGTAACAGCTATTTGCAATAAAGGATCCAAAATACCTGTTACATAGTGGCAGGGCATGCAAGAAATAGCAGTTTCCCAGTGACTCAATGGGTCA
The DNA here is from genome assembly GCF_006345805.1 of Octopus sinensis. Lineage (NCBI taxonomy): Eukaryota > Metazoa > Mollusca > Cephalopoda > Octopoda > Octopodidae > Octopus > Octopus sinensis. Next base: position 87,278,493 of record NC_043001.1, on the reverse strand, counting down.
CGGGTAGTATAATAATACATTGGAAGTCAGATTGAATCCTGCTTGTTTGTAATGTTACTCAGGCAAACTGAGAAAATACTATGAATTAATTATATATATATATATATAAATATATATACATATATACTAGCTGACGTACCCAGTAATTTCCGTGAAAGCGGGGCTTATCCCTTGGTTTCATTCTCAATTGTTTTGCTAATCCAATAACAACAATACAAAGTATGTATCCCTTAAAACGGTTTTTGTGCATTTACAGAGAATACCAAACTGTTTTACATGGGATCTTACTTTTAGGAATTCCCAATAAGTTATGAATACCCAAATTGTGAAGTCAGTTATGTAATAACATGAAATTAGTTACCCGATAGCAAGAATTCAAATAAAGTGGCCCCCAAAAAGTCTTTAATGTGTTCACAGAGTATATAGAGCTTAGGAGGAAATACTAATAAGGTATGTATACTGAAATCGTGAAGCAACTCATGTAATAACAGGCTAATCAGATACGAGATAACAATTCGAATTAAGTAACTCTGAAAAGGGCTTTCATGCATTCCCAGAGAATATTACCCTCAGTGGCACAAGTGTTTGTATATTCGTGAATATGTCACTAACTGAAATAAGTGGAATTATTGTTTAAGAAACTATTTATTTACTTGTTTAATGGTTGTACTGGATAAATTGCGAAAATAACTCTAACAGTTCAAATACTAAGAAATAAGAATACTCAATTTGATTTATACCAAATGATTTAGGAAAATGAATGAGTTATTTCCCTTGGCTGTTAAAATCTTGGCGAATGGATTATTTCCCATAGCTGTTAAGATGAAATATCAGGTCATCCCATAAGTTCTGTTTGATTTTACCTTTTTTAAAATTGAATGAAATTTAATATGTGCACATTTAAACTAATTGGATATTATTTTACAGAATACTAGAATTAAAATTTCTTTGATTAAAACCCTTTCTAACATTGAAGTATGCAAAGAACATTTGAGGCACGTAATGCTTTATGCGTATAAAAAAGGAAACTCTGCAGCCAAAGCAACTTGAAACATACACTCAGTTTATGGGAAAGAATGCTTGAATGAAAGAACTTGCAGAAGATGGTTTGCAAAATTCAGAAGTGGAGATTTCAGCCTTGGAGATGAAGATCGAACAGGACATCCAGTTGAGTTTGATAAACTCCTTGAGGCATTACTTCAAGAAAATCCTGCATTATCAGTTGAAGAATTAGCAACAAAGCTTAGTTCAAACCATAAAACTGTTCGTCATCTTCAACAACTTGGAAAGGTTCCTAAACTTGGAAAATGGTTGCCTCATGAATTGTCTGAAAGCAACCGCAAATCCCAAGTTGACATCTGCTTTTCTCTCCATTCACGCGAACTCATTTCACTCTTTTTGGATAGATATGTGACTGGTGATGAAAAATGGATCTTCTATCGAAATATTAAACGTCGTAAACAGTGGCTTGGTAAAGGGGAAAAAGTTCAACAACAATCAAGAAGGGAATTTCATGGGAAAAAAGTTCTTCTCTCTATCTGGTGAGATCGCAAAGGAGTAATTCACTTTGAATTGCTACCACCTAATGCAACAATCAATACTCAAGTCTACTGTCAGCAATTAGAGCGTTTGAACCAAGCTTTGAAGAAAAAAAGACCCGCTTTAGTGAATTGAAAAGGAGTGATGTTTCATCAGGACAATGCGCAACACCACACTGCAAAGATCACATCACAGAAGATCAAAGAGCTTGGTTGGGAAAAAATTCCTCATCCACCTTATTCTCCCGACCTTGCTCCTTCAGGTTACCATTTGTTTCATACTTTACAGAATCATTTGGGGTGACATAACTTTCGCAAGCCAGGAGGAGGTCAAAACTGACATTTCAGAGTGGTAGCAGAGTTTAGTGTTGTGGTGGTGTATGGCAGTGTCTTCACATTTTTATGAAGATAACAGGGAAGGGGGATTAAAAAGAGAAAACAGAGAAGAAAATAACAGAAAAATGACAAAAGAGAGAAAGTGTTTAATATTGGAAATATGACTTTATTGTTTTTTTTCTGTGATTGTTGTCAGAATTATGGAAACTGATGATGATACTGACAGTTGTGGTCACTGTTAACAGCAGCAAGTACTTCCAGAGTAAGCATGCTGCATACAGTGACCATTTTAGTTAACAGAACTACTACCCCAGGTAGGTGTCTATTTTATTGTACAACACACACACACATACACACATATGGAGAGAGAAAGAGAGAGACATACAGACAGGTGTATATACATGCTCACATAGAGAGCTTGAGTGGTATGCACAGAGACAGGTGGACAAATGCTTGTAGAAAGAGACAAAGACAGAAAGATAGAAAAATAGATAAACACATGCAACACACACATACATACATATATATACAGAGAGACTAGCAGAAAGATGAACAGGAACACAGAAAAAAAAAAGATGATGTTAAACTACTACTGAACTGCTATTGACCAAAGTATGACTCTAAGAGTCTTATTTTTATATTATATAGCAGTTAGTTGACATATATAGTGTTAGGACAGGAAACAAGGGAGGACATCCATTACTGCATATAGAAATCTGAAGACAAAAATATATAAATGCGACATATGAATACTAAAAATGCTTTTTTACTCTCTTTTTGGATGGATTTCTTCCAAACAATAGTTTAACTGAGAATAGAGTTGCTGTCAAATAGCAGTTTTAGCAGGGGTGGGTGAGGTGGGGTGTATAGTGTCCTACTGTATGGCTCTTGGCACTGGCTACTTAAAAGAAAGAAAAAAAGTGAATACCGAGTTCCACAAGGCACAGGTCATAGAAGCCATAACTTTAAATTAATTTAGATGCATGTGTCATTGTTAGAAAAAAAAAAAACCTCAATCTAATTCCAAAATTCAACGAAGATCAGCTCTCTCACTGAAAGGTAATATTTGTGCATGGAGAATTATATAAAATAATATCCACACGCACAGATGTATATATGTATGAATTTTTTTTGCAATGAATGCTGGAGGTGATTTTGATAGTATTGCAGATTCTGGTTAATTGTCTAGCATAATAATGTCAGCCAATATTCTGATACATGTATATGTTTTATAAAGCTTAAAATACTAGTAGCTTTAGTGCTAACCGGACACAAGCTGGAGCTTAATTAACCCCAGCTGGGTTGCCTGGGGAAGGGCACCTGATGTTGAAAAGGACCTGAAACACCGAATGACCCCCAAGAAACATTACTACTAATGTGTCCAGGTGCATCACAGGAAAAATCATACATACACATACACAACTTACACATACAATTAAACCAGAAAAATACTTTTGACTGACTTATTGGGTATGAATTATAAATTCACCGAAGGATATTATCCTACCCAGTTGTGGTAGCAGGCATTATGTACTACGTTAAAGAGATGACATGGAACCACATCCCAGACGAACTATTCAATGATATAACCATATCTCCATATATCAATTTAAGTTCATGACTCACTAGAAAGTGAATGAAAATGCCGTACACTAGGTAACATATGTAGATATATTGTGAGCAGCATCTATGAATTTTTAAAGCTAATTCCTTAATTAAAGCCAACACACACACAATTTTTACAAGGAAAAGGTTGACTATGACAGTATCAAAGAGTTTGACAGCTGTTGGTAAACCAAAATTTCAAAGTCAGTCAACGTCTTCCTGGTAAAACTTAGTAATTACCTCACTAAAAAGTATTGAGTGATCCTTCACTGTTTTTATATATGATTAAACAAACAAATATCATCATCATCATCGTTTAGCGTCTGCTTTCCATGCTAGCATGGGTTGGATGGTTCAACTGGGGTCTGGGAAGCCAGAAGGCTGCACCAGGCCCAGTCTGATCTGGCAATGTTTTTGATATTGTAAGTCTCCCTTATAGAATTGTCTAGCTCTAGGTCTAACACTGGAATGGAGGGATCAATGAATAGAAAGGAGTCAGTGAGAGAACTGTTCCCCAAAGAAGTATTCATTGGGAATTCATTTAATGTAACTTAACAACAGTGAAATGTGTCCTGCACATAAGAGACACCACTGCTGTTCAAAAAGCAACTCAGTTAAACACACTGTCAAAAAAAAAAAAGTTTAAACATGAAGCAGATAGTTATTTGCCAGTAGTTAAGAATAGGTTACATATCAGGAGACAAAAGTATTTGGATAATAATCTGGAGTCAGTGTCGATCACATGATTAGAGATAGTGCGAATTTGAAGACAGAGAAGCAAGCCACAAATGTGAAGTTAATGAATATGAGCAGCGTGCATGAGTGAGTTCAACAGAAGAAGTATGAAGCATTAGCCTAGTTATATATCCTCTCCTTATGGTGGGGCTAGAACAGCATTAATTCCTGCCAAAACTGGTGTATACGTGTTTGTATGTGTGTCCATTCTTGGAATGCGTTCTGATCTGATGCAAATTATTCTATTTTGAGATCCCTGCCACATCATTAAGCTGACAATAGGAGATAGTCAATGCAGGTAGAATCAACAACATGGACTGTGTGATTTTTCACTGTGTGGATTGTTGGGTAGAAGTAGTCCAAGACTTCTCCATCATGAAAACTATTGGAAAATGAGAGAAGATTTAAGGAAAGCATTTATCTTCCTCGGCCAAAATTGCAATGACCAAATATGGTCAGGCTCATATCATGGTCTAATTCAGAAAAAGTTCATGTTGTAGGAAGGCAATATACAGTAGTCATGAAGGGAGACATTTCAAACAATAAAAATATTAGGGAGCCATGAAAAGTAAAAGGGGAAGAGTTCCATGAATTATAATTATAGTGGTGGGTGTAGATTTTGTAGTTGCTTAACCCCAAGCCAACTCTGATTCAGCAGACCTTTGATCAAAGGAATTCCAGCTGTGATCATCCCATCTTGGCAGAGGTATCTAATATCACATTATCTAACGTGTCATTTGCATTTTTAAGACAGTAGGGTGTGATTTGAGGGAGATTTAGCTGCTATTTCCAGCAACATAAAGAGGCTCTCTCGTTGGCTCAAGTTAGTGGAGGTGGGACTTTTATGTCATGAGTTTGTGGTGAGATCCTAGCAGAATCATAGGAGAATGGTAATGGGAAAAGTAAGGGTTAGTGTAAACTGAATATAGAGGAAAAGCTAGCTTCAGTTAAAGTGAGATAGATGTAGTATGTAACTTTAGTTGGCTTCATGAATGATAGTGAGAAAGTGACACAGAATCAGAGAGACAGAAAGCATGAGAGAGAGAGAGAGAGAGAGAGAGAGAGGAGAGAGAGAGAGAGAGAGAGAGAGAGAAAAGCTATATTTTTGTCATGGGTATAAATCATTGTCATTTCCAGTATGTAGCTGGCAAAAGGACTGTTTCGCCTCTAAGTTGTGAGTAGTTCAGTTACTTTCAGTTAAACAGTGTTTGAAATATATGTGCTTTCAATATATAGAAACTAGCTGATTGATATTGCAGTGAACAGACAAGAATAAACTGATATTGCAATGAAAAGACAGGGAAAAGACTGATATTGCAGTGAACAAACAATAATAACTGATCAACATTGCAGTCAACAGATACAGAACAATTGACAGTTACAACTTTTGGACTGTTTTAGCACTACATGTTTGGAAGATGAGAATTTGTTTTATTTTAATATGAGATTGTCATAATGTTGGAAAATATGAAAATTTGAAGAAAAACAGCTGCAAGGTATTGTCTTTTTTCTTTTTTTTTTTTTGCATGTATAAGACAGTCTGATGTTATTGGTGAAAGTCAGTTGAGTTTTATAACAAATTAATGTTATAATTAAGACCTTATCGTATTGCTATTATGCTCTAACTGAACCAAAGAACAAAAGTAATACTCAGCTAAATCCATAATGTCACTTTTGAAATTTTATTTCTCTAAATGCTTTCATAATAAAATATATGCAGGGAGAATGTACAAAGGGGAGAGAAAAAGAAACCATTTGCTATTGACCATTTGTTATTTACATGGCATCTAAAGATGTTTTGTCCCATCTCAAATTGCTATCTTGCATCTCCCGGTTACTGTCTCTCTTGCTCTTGCAATGAGACAAGTAATTTAGTAATTATATTAAAGAGAAACTTGCTAAATATTCAGATTCCAAAAATAATGATTTAACAACTTCTGGTTTTCACTTCAAAAAATTCTAGTAGAAAACAACTACCAGTTTGTAAGAGTATGAAATATGATTCCTTACTGTGAGGCACAAAGTGCCACATTTTAAAAGAGGAGGTTAGTGGGGTTGAGATGTGGTGTCTTTCGTCAGGGGATTAATGGAGTAAGTGAGTTAACATGGCACCAAAAGGAAATCAAAACTGGGCCTTGCACTTCACTTAGCATGAGATTTTTTTTCTACTATTGTATGAAAAATATATAGAAAAGGTGAAAGATGTGTTTGTTTGTTTATATATATGTATATATATAATATATATTATATATATCATACAGACAACACATTATATATTATATGTAGTTGAATGATAAAAGCAGGGTGAGGTGTCAGGAATGATTGTACTAAACAAACAGACCAATCATTGGTTTGCATCACACTGCAGCTGGAAAAGGCAATAGGAGATTGTTGATATAACACACACAAGAGAAGCTTCTAGTTTATCTGCATTGATTGACAAAGTCTGACTACATAGTTGTGAATTAAATGCAGACACCAATTTCCATATAACGGAATAGAGCAGAAGGCAAGTTCTAGTTTTATCTAATATATATAGATATGTATGTTCTTGTGTTTGCTACCAGTTTTTATGCATACAAATTTTGTTAAAAATTACTGGCCTGGTAAAGAATTTCACTGGTTAAAAGTATATCTATATATATGTATATTTACATACTAAGTTTGCAGAAAAAAATATATATAGCTTTTAAGTTTTATTCATTGTCTCAAACTTTAAAAAAATTTTTCTTTCTTTTTCATTTAATCATGTATTTTTCATACGTGTACAAATTTTCCTTTTGAGGCACCAAAGGCATGCAAGCTTCACAGGGACATGAAAAAGAATGGAGACAGTGACATGGTGAATGAAGTGAAACAGTTAGTTGACTACAGGCAGATATCTGTAAGTACTATAATAAGTGAAGCCATACAGACACACATCATGCAGATTAACAATTTACAGGAAATGAATCTCAATGGAACAGATATGAATCTAGAAAAATAGTCAATGAATTGACAGACACACAAACCCTAAACTATATGGAGAGAATTAAAATAAATAATACAAGTGGACAGTTTGGGGTGTTGTTGAAAAATTCCCAAACTGGATATTGGGGTGGCGGCATAGGTAACTATTAGTAATTTAGTCCACTAACAAGTAGGTAGTCTAATAATAGATATACTATCATATTGCTACTATCTATTCTAAACTAAATAAAGGAAGAAAATGGAGATATAACATCAACAAATGAGAGGTGGGATGGGATTTTAAAGTAAAACATAAAAAAAAGGGGAAAAATTACAAGAAAATTAAGTCACATGAAATTGTTGGAACATTTTCAGATTTTTCAATGGAAAGGGGGATGGGAGTGCAACTGAGGTAACCAGCTGATCCCATAAAGGTCCTTGTTTAGTCCAGGGAAAATGATGGCAGTGATGCTAGGAAGTTGCTGCAAAATACAGGCCTGGATTGTTTGCAGATTTGAAGCAACTGGTGCACAAAATGAACAACAAAAGCACCAACATCAGTATCTGTGATGTAGACTGCCGAGTATGAAGAGAATCCAGTACAGGACCAACTGGTAACATGACTGGTGGGGTTCCTTGTTTGGGATCAACTGGCACTGAGAACTCTTCAACTTGTCCAAAGAAGTTGGCAGCAGTTAGGAGTAGAAAGAAGCTTGTGTTCATGGTCATCCAATAATAATGTTAATAATGATAAAAATTATCATATCAATAATGAAAATAATATCAATAACAATTGATCATTCCAGTTTTGCATTTGCAGCAACTTTAGCGTGAATTTTGGCATGAACTTTCAAATATTCTGGACGATTTTCCAGTTCTTCGTTGACATGTTTTAATCTTTCATCTTTTTCTTCTTCCTAAAAAGATAAAAAAAAGAAAAGAAAAATATTTATTAAGATGGTAGAGTTATCATATTGACCATCATTGTTTTAACCTTCACTTTTCAATGCTAGCATAGGCCAGATGGAATTTTTCGAGGCAGATCTTTTTTACAGCTTGATGCTTTTCCTGTTGCCAACCATTTGCTGTTTCCAAATAAGTTAAAACTTCCTCTTGGTCCAACACGTTTTCATGAAAAACTGGAAATGAGTAATGCCACTTATATGATGATGACGGCTTGTTCACAATTATAATGCAATGTCAAAACTAAGACGAGTATACACACACATACACGACAGGCTCCTTTCAGTTTCCATCTACCAAATCCACTCACAAGGTTTTCGCTAGACAAAGGCTATAATAGAAGACACCAGCCCATGGTGCCAGCAAATGTCTTCTGGAGCTGTGTGAGGTGAAACTTAGTAGATAAAAACTGACAAAAGCTCATCACGTGTATGTATGTGCATGCATGTTTGTGTTTATTTGCCATTGAATTGTAGCTATTTGAGCAGAGGTGGTGATAATGTTTAAATTTCTCATAAATAATGTGTAGTTCATGGTTTCGCCATGTGTGTAGATCAGAGGAATAAGAATACTTTACTTGAAAAACAGGTATGGGTTGGCAACAAGCAGAGCATCTACTAGCATAGAAAAGATGCATGTAAAAACGATAATGATGATCTGTCAAATACTGAATCAATTGAATCACCTTTTATGAAATATCTTAAAACAAGTAATTGAGTAATTAAAAAATAAATAATTATTAGTACTCCATTCCTAATTTTTGTGACTCTACGTTATATTAGAACCCATTATTAACGTTGTGAATGAAGGAAACAGGCGTAAACAACTTCACTTTCAGAGGAAGAGGTGTATGACACAGTTGTCTCCCTTAGACACCACTCTAGCCAACATTACTAAATATTCCAAGCCAGAGCTATATTATTTAAGAGAAAAACAGGGAAGATGTTTTGACAGTCATGCTTTATCAAATATCATTTAGTTACCAAAAATGAAATTTAATCTGAATACAATTTTAGTTAATTACAGCGGAGTAACTGACAAGCCTAACTCCTGCCCCAAATACTTTAAACTTCCAATACTTTTGAACTATGATGCACGTCAGAGCCTAAATTCCTGATCAATAACAGATACCAGTTCTAAGTTACATTTTAATATCTGTTAGTCTTCCCCAAACCTTGCTTTAACAAGAGTTTTGTTTCTGTATAAGGATAATGTTGCTAGTGAGAGATTGCAACCATTTCACCATTATGACTGAACTGAAGTAAATGAAAACAGAAAGCATTTTCTTCAAATGTTTTTAAAAGCTGAAGGATGTAGATGAAACTCGGTGTTGACCAAGTGGACTGAGTCTTGAATAATGAAAAACCAATTTGGTCTTGTACGATGTTGTATACTCTCCTGGGATCACATATCCAAAACAAGTGCTTTGGCTCACACATACACACATTTTTTAGATCACATAACAATTATACCATCAAAACAGATTGGCAAAGATACCAACACACAATAATCACTAGCTTATAGATATGCTGTTTCTTGTGTCTCTTCTTCCTTCAGTATAACAGCTTCTGCTATTCTCAATTAACAAGCTGAGTACAACATCTATTTAAGCCCACCTGATGTATCTATCCCACTTCATCAAGCTTGGTAGAAATAATACCCAAATCACTTTCATATTACATTCTATCACTTAAAAGAAAAAAAAAGAAAAAGAAAATGTATTTAGTCATATAAAGCAATGTGGGGTGTGTTCAGAAAGTATCTGATGACTTTTTTCCCTGCCAAAACTAATGCATGTGAAAAATCCTTTGAGTGGGAGGTGATGCTACCCTTCCTGTGCATGCATGAAAATCTTCATACAGGTAGGTCACGTCAGTTCCTGGCTGTTATGCCTAGCGTACAGATGTGTAGTGCATGCTCGTTAGATTTTCGTTTTCACGCAAGATGATTGAAGGGCATCAAGCAGAGATATGGCATCAAGTTTTGCCAAAAGCTTAGTGATACTCAAGCTTAAACCATCCAGAAGACTCAGCAGGCCTTTGATGGCAATGATACCATGGGCAAAACTCAGATCAAGGAGTGGTACAACTGCTTCAAACATGGTTACACTTCAGTAGAGAGCAAGGCATATCTGGGGCAGGTCATCCACAAGCTGAAACGAGGTGCCGATTGAGATGGTTCAGCAAACAGTCATAAAAAACTGTCATGCAACAATCCAGGAAACTACTCACAGAGTGGGAATAAGCACAGGATCAGTGCATTCCATTGCAACAGGATTTGTGCATGTGGAGAGTGTTGGCATAAAAATAAAGTTGAACACTTTTTGAACACACCTTATAATCCAAGCTTTCCTGGTCAAAAACAACACGCCACCTGTTCGACAGGCTCCCTACTCTCCCAACTTGACACCATGTGACTTCTGGCTCTTCCCCAAACTGTAAGACAAGCAGTTTGAGTTGCAAGAGAAAATTAAGTGACGGTGGAGCTCCATATCAATCTAGATGGTAGTTCATCAGTAGTGACAACTGCTGTGAAAAGTGTGAGAACTCCCAAGGGGAATATTTTGAAAATGATAAAATAAAATTTGCAAAATGTACAAAACTGTCTTTTTATGCCCAAAGACAAGATACTTTTTTAATTTATCTTATATGCTCCGACAAAAGACAGAACAGTCACTGCTGGAATGTCTTCGATCATATGTTCGCTGATTAAGCAAACCTAGGCTATAACTGTATCATACCTCCCGATTCTACACTACACAATCTTTCCTGTTGACCTACCTACCGACTTTAACCTATGGAAGTTCAGTCATTTCTTTTTTTCTGATTACATAATTATATAACATAAATATGTAGTAGTTGGCGGTCAAGGCATAACATATGTGTTTGTCAAGTCTAGAATATAGATAAGTTTCTTAATACAACAGTGAACCTTGGAGTAAGAAAACATTAAATAAGCGCTTGGTATAGCTCAACATCCATTTCCATGTAAGCATTAGCGAAACTGGATCTCTGCATAACAGGAAATTTTTCCTCTGGTCAAAAATCCTGTTCTCTTGCTATATGGCTAGATATTCAGCTGAGGAGTGACTATTTTTGAACAAGGGTAAAATATAAGAGCAATACTGCTTCTTTTCTTCTAAATTTTCCAAAACTAAACTGTCTTATCCACTCAGGACACAACAGTAGTTGGAACTTATAACCATTCATTCAATAAGTAGTGTTATATGAACACCTTACTCTTACATCCACAATATGTGAAAGTTGAAGTCAGGCTCCCAAATAATACCAACAGCACCACTCACTGTAGCAGATATATTGATTATTAATATTCAGGGTTAGCAAGAGTCTGTTGGAGAATTGCCAGCTGAAGTAAACATCAATCATCTACAGATAAAACTTTCATGAGTCCTGACATTTTCAAATACAGCAACAAAGAAATGGTGCAAATTAAGGAAGCTTGACTACTACTGTGGCATTAATACAGTTAGCTGTAGCTGATATTTTATATCAACTTGGAATCCTGAAGATGATGTGAACAAAATTTCGTGATGTATTTAGCTCTGAGTTTAAATCTTGCAGGGGGGTCAGTTAACAGTGATCTTATAAAATTTAAACCAACACTGTACTGAGATCAACTCAGTTAAAAGAGTGCTGAATAAGTAGCTTAACTAAATTATTACAATATCTAGGCCTGCTTTTCTGAGTTCAATTCAAATCTAGTGAGGGGGATCACTAATTCTGGGACTGATAAACAAGTTCTTGCTATGCTGTTGACCCTAGTGAAAAGTAATCATATATTTTTACATTACAATCAAATCAACTACATATATATTTCAAGTGATAAATAAACCTGATTAAGTGATGTTCACCTTTCTTATTTCCTATCCCTCAACCTCCAATACATGTATACAGTACGAGTGTCAATATGTATAACTCATTACCAATATATGTGCAAAGTATAACTGCCAATATATGCATTGCACAATAACAAAATGCATACAAAAAGTTACTCTACAGGTACTTAGCTCATACAGTACAGGAGCTGAGGATACGCAGTTCCAGGCATGAGCACAAGAATTGAGTTAACCTGTTTTTGATAATGGGGTACTTTCTGGAATTCTCCACATTTCATTGTAATATGCACATTTTATTGGTCTGTAAAATTCAGTATCTGCATGTCAGAATACAAAACAAATTTCATCAGCACAGTGAGAGTTAGCCCTTTTGTTATATTTCTGTTGAAGTACACTGCCTTTATTTCAATTAATTTAAAAAATCAGTGAAGATTTTATTGAAGTAAATTTGTTATTAAGCTGATGTTTGAAACAAATTAACACTGAATGGTATAATTAACATCACTTTAAAACAGGACAATTGTACCATTCAACTAGAGGTTGCCTCACGTAGGATGGTATCAAAGGGTAACTTTCTTTTAATCTGTTAACATTCAAATTACTCTGTCAAATCATCATCATTTAGTTTCTGTTTTCCATGCTGGCATGGATTGGACAGTTTTGCAGGAACTGGCAAGCCAGAATACTACACCAAACCCCACTGTCTGTTTTGGCATGGTCTTTATGGCTGAATATTCTTCCTAATGCCAACCACTTTACTAAGTGGACTGGGTGCTTTTTATGTGGCACCAGTACTGGTGAGGTCTGTTTTGGCATGGTTTTCATCTTATATGCTTATTTATTCACTTTGTTTTGAATTAATCATAAAGCCTTGTAGCTTTGAGACTTCAATGGTGTTTACTCTTAGAATGACATTGTAAGTATAGTTATGAGAAGCTGGATCCGGCTACTTAGAACATAAAACAGGTAGAATATTTGAGCTGGATATGGTGAGTTTAGATGCTAAAGGGCTAAGGAAACTGAATTTAAAAAAAAAGGATTAGCAAGGAAGTTTGGTAGCTAAATAGAATTTAGTGAAATAATGTTTAGTCAATGTAATTCTACTACTCCAATTGCATTTGACAAACATTTTTGCTGGAAAAACTTACTGTTACTGTTAGCACAAGGCCACCAATTTTAGCATGGAAGGGGTTAATTGATTGGTTCTTTATTTTACTGACCCCGAAGAAATACCACTAAGCATTTTGTCACTGTAGTGATACTCTCCACTTGTAGCCTTAATGATTGATATTGTCACATGACAAATTCTGTTGATAGTTAAAGTCAATCAAACCAATGCAATACTTGGTGGATTGGCAGAATTGTAGAACAAATTGAAAATGTCCAAATCAAAGAACAAAGACATAAAATTTGTCAAGGGTGAATTGAATAAATTCTTGGAACAACCACCAACATTTGAGAGACTAACAGTGAAAAATCTCATACAGACCAATCTCCTGAATGACAAAGAATTTTACTCTACTTAATTGTGACAATACACCAATATCCAGACTAGGAATAACCTTTTATATTACACTGAACCCAAGCTTAAAGGACAGACCATGTTTCTATGAAAGTTAAACAGCAGTAAGTGCAACATAGCAAAATATAGTGAATGAAGAAGAGGACTGAAGTAATCTGATTCTTCCTTACCTGTGTAATTTTATTTTTCCTTTCTTCTAACATCAATTCTAGACTATTCCGTTTGTTAACAATTTTGTGTTCGTCCCATTCTTTCCTTCGTTGCACTTCTTTCCTCTGCTGCATTACTTTTTGCAGTTCGGATTTCTTCAAGACATTTTTACCTCTGAAGTAAGAATACAAAAACGTATATCATATTATAATTACATTGCACAACAACATCGAAATGCTGTCCAAACATACTAGTTTGATCTATCTGAATAAATCAATCACATCAATTTTATTCTAATGATCTGATCAATAACTCCTGTCCCATACCAATATTTTGACAACCACCTTACCTTAACCTAATCAACTTGCATTCACTACATACCAGTAATATGGCCAACATACAATATTGATCTGACCTATTAAATTTGAATATTTATGATTTTCACTGGGACAAAAAGTGATATATGAATTTAGAAACTAATGACTAAGGACAACTTCCTAACTTCTGAATTCTTGACCTCTGAAGATCAGAATCTGGAAAGGATGTTAATTTGAATTACTTAGGTATAATTTGTGGATCCATCCCAGAAGAAATACCACTAAGCATTTTGTCACTGTAATGATACTTAATGATTGATATTGTCACATGACAAATTCTGTTGATAGTTAAAGTCAATCAAACCAATGCAATACTTGGTGGATTGGCAGAATTGTAGAACAAAATAGTTAGTAGTAGTAGTAGTAGTAGTAGTAATAATAATGATACAAATAACTTACAATCTGTGATTAAGTAAAAGTTCTTTGTGCAAATCACGGCGTTCTTTGGACAGAATACAAGGGTTGACCAGTTTTTTAGGTTGTACTAAACCATTTTCTTCATCTGAAGCTGGGTATATATCTTCATTTAGATAGTCAGGATGTGGCTCCATGAAGATATTTTCTGTGTAACAATAACAACAATGACATTTTAGGCAACTAGATAACATGTATAAAGAAGAAAAACAAAAAGATATCTCTATAACAGTTTGAAACTAGAAATTGCGGAATAATATGATCACAAAGATAAATAAAGTTTTGGTGTAATTTTTATTATTTATCTAACCCATGCCAGCATGGAAGACAGACATTAAATTGTGATGATGATTCAATGTCTTTAGTTCCACTTTTCTATGCTTGCATGGGTCACACAATAACTTTGATGAAGTGTATTTTTCTATGATTGATTGCTCCTCCAGTTGCCAAACCTCACCTGTTTCTTTAAGTCTAGCTAACAACAAATACCTGGACATGCTTTTACAGAGAAATCTTAACAAATGACACCATTTGTATGAATGGTGACTTCTTGTTTACAATCAGCTGTAGGCATGGTTGAGTGGTTAAGAAATTTGCAGACCCAACCACATGACATTTTGGGCACAGGTTGGAAACAAACCACATTGCTTATATAATGGTGATGCTTATTTGTAATTATCGTATAATGTCATATACATAAAAGACACATACAAGTAATGGGTTTCTCGCAGTTTACATCAACCAGTTCAACTCACAAGGCTTTGGTTGGCCTGGTACCATTTGCCCATGTTGCTGTGCAATGGAATTGAATACAAAACTGTGGTTGGGAAGCAATCTTCTTAACCATGCAGCCATACATGTGCCTATACATTAATATTATTACAAGACATCAAACAGATATCAAATACTTTTTCTCAAGAAGTAGAAACTATTGTTTATAAACTAAATCATCATTGTCATTTAACGTTTGTTTTCCATGCTGGTATGGGTTAGACGGTTTGACTAAGAACTGGTAAGCCAGGAGTCTACACCAGGTTCCAATCTGATTTGGCAAGGTTTCTATAGCTGAATGCTCTTCCTAATACCAACCACTCCAAGAGTGTAAGTGGGTGCTTTTATGTGCCACTGGCACGGGAGCCAGTTAGGTGACACTGGCATCAGTCACGCTTGAATGGTGCTTTTTATATGCCAGTCAGGCAGTACTGGTATGTTTTATCATAATTAAGTGCTCATAACTATACAAATATGATAATAATTAAACCTAAACAATATGTACACAAACTCAAAGACATAACCAAATATAGAAATACAAAGATGTGTGTGTGAAACAAAGGTAGTATGTTCAACTGAAGTAGCCTGTAAATTGATCCAGAATAAGTGAAACTAGCAGGGCACAGGGTAAGTTAGTAGTAATGCAAATAAATGATGACTGTTTCAAGAAAATATATAGCAAATTAAGAGCATAAAAGTAGATGGAGAAATTCTTGTGACAAAATGGTTAAGTTACAGATGCAGCTGTCTGGACATCACATATAGAATGATATACATCATCATCGTTTAGCGTCCGTTTTCCATGCTAGCATGGGTTGGACGGGTCAACTGGGGTCTGTGAAGCTGGAAGGCTTCGTCAGGCCCAGTCAGATCTGGCAGTGTTTCTACGGCTGGATGCCCTTCCTAACGCCAACCACTCCGCGAGTGTAGTGGGTGTTTTTTACGTGCCACCTGCACAGGTGCCAGACAGAGCTGGCGAACGGCCACGAACGGATGGTGCTTTTACGTGTCACCGGCACGGGGCCAGGCGATGCTGGCAACGGACACGAACGGATGGTGCTTTTACATGCCACCGATACGGGGCCAGACAGAGCTGGCAAACGGCCACGAACGGATGGTGCTTTTACGTGTCACCGGCACGGGGGCCAGCCGAGGCTGGCAACGGACGCGAACAGATGGTGCTTTTACGTGCCACCGACACGTTTGCCAGACAGAGCTGGCAAACGGCCACGAGCGGACGGTGCTTTTACGTGTCACGGGCACGGGGGCCAGCCGAGGCTGGCAACGGATTATTAAACATTATAATACATTATATACATTATTATACATTATAATAAAAATGCATACAGATGTATTGCAGATATTTCAATTAGCCGGCACAGAAAAACAAATGTGGTGACGATGATAATGAAATGCAAACAAATATATGAAAGGCTTCTCGGAAACATATCAAAAATAGCCAAGCATAAGAAAGTATAAAAGTTGGCTAAGCAGTATTTTATACTTACAAATATCAGTGTTCGTGAAATAATTCAGTTTGAAAATAATCCCCGTAATAGTTTAAACTATTTAGTCAATTAAGAAACAAGTGAAAAGAACAGTTTTTTCTTGTAAATAAATGCTATAGATATACTGTGGAGGTGGCTGATAAAATCAGTTGCAGCAAATTATCTATAAATCAAAAATATTAATCTAAGTTTTATAAATAGCATACATGACTTAAATAAGGTCAAAAGATGTCAAGTAATTTAACGACATTCAGAAAACAGCAGGAGGATGGTGTCTAGCAAATAAATCAGAGATGAATGGTTTGTAAATAAAACAAAAGCAGAATATGTGTAGTATCAATTAAAATGTTAATCTATCCAGTCCAGATTTTATAGTTTGACCAAAGGTGAAATAAAACATTATCTTACCTTGAGAGTGAAAGCTATGCTGCATTTCATCTGCTGGGGTGCCAGGCAATGATCGAGCTTTCTGAAAAAGACAAAATCAAGAATTACTAAACATATTTACAGGAGCATGTAGAGGTAAATCAAAGTAGGATTGGTGAGTTAGCGTCATAGCAGTTATCCGGTTTTTAGCTAGCCATTTCCTCACTAAATCTAAAGTAGGGACTCTCATACTAACGTTATCTCCTGTCATGTTCAATCAATAGGCTGTTTTCTAAGTCTGATTATTTCAAGATGGAAGAGGCAATTTATACAAACGAGAAATCTTCCAGGATCTGGAGAGCAAAGCAAGAAAACAGGATTTCCGTGAAATATAGATGTTAAGTTTACCATAAAAAGTTATAAAAAATGATGACAATTCAAATAGTGATGTTTATTGGTGAATTAATTGTAATGAGGAGAATAAAAGTACTTCAAGATATAAATAGTATCTAAAGGGAAATGATGCTAGGTTTGGATGATACTTAATGACTAAGGAATTAGAGTTTACAGCTTTCTTGGAAAATCTTCATAACACCATTCAAAAGAAAGTAATGGATAATACTTAAAAAAAAAAAAATTATTAATGTTACAGTAAAACATGACAAACATCTCAGTGGTTTGTTGAGACATTGACACTATTCACTTGCAATTTCTTCATATTTCAGCATTTAAGTTAGTGTAGAGAGACAGGGCGAGTATCCATAGACTTTCCAGACTAGAGAAAAGACGGGGAGGGGGAGTAAGTTATACAGAATTTAAATTTTAGGGACAAAAAAATTAAGCAAAAATTTTAATATGAAGTGTGGCAGATGGGGCAGGTTCTTTTTTTCCTTCTTAAGTGTTAGCCTGTGGCTGGAAATGCTGGTTCGATTGAGTGCTTAGTTTTCCTGCAAGAAATTTTAGCCTGGTGTCAATAGCATATGTACTGGCAGTCTAGTGATGAGGAGCCAAGAACCAAGGAATGTTTCCACTATAAAGATAGTTGTATCTTAAACAGAAATATTAGATTTGGTCATAATTCCAGAGAATCTTACACAGATCTAGTCACATCTCATACCCATTTCATATAGTTGGAAGTTAGAAAAAATTTTAATATTAAATTTTTGGATAGTGTTTCTTTTAAGTGAAGGCCTATGTTAGAATTTTTTGTTTGGGGCCCTAGTCTGCTTTGAGTTAAATTGTGTTGTAATGTGGTAATTTGGAGGTAGATAGAACAACATGTATGTTAGTCTGTGATTAGATTTGTAAATTTACTCTCATTTTACTCAGCTTGATGTGAATTCCCCCTAAGACCCAGACTAACTCTAATCTTTAAGTTAATTTGTTTGAGAAAACCTGCAGTGTGTTTACCACTTCATACCATTTAACAAGACAGCTGGAGATTCTCTCACTTTCAACTGATATATTCTATAATGTACTATCAGTAAGCAACCTAAAAAATTAAACACTACAAGTGCAGACATGGCTGTGTGGTTATGAAGTACGAGCAAAACACCCCCTGTCCAATGGACGGTGCTGAGTTGTCAAACATTTAAACCAAATTTTCTCAAAACAACTTGTCCAACCATCCCATAGGTGTCCCCTTTGAGAAACACTGATTTAACCTAAATTTGAGACACCAGCAAAAGAAGAAATAAAGATAGACTTTTTTTCTATTCCAAAGAAAAACGATTTTATTCACTTTATCGATTGCATTCTCACCTGGAATCAATTTTTGTAATTTTTTCAAGACTTATACACGCCCTGATACCGTTGGTATCTACATATCAAATTTGAGCACAATCAGATGGAGGATGCCCGAGAACCTAGAAGGCACACACTCAGACAGACAGAATGGATTTTATATAATATTTTGTAACCAAGTGCTTTTGGGTTTAGTCCCACTACATGGCATCTTGGCCATGTGTCATAGCAGAAGAACTATAGCCTCAGTCTGGTCAATGCCTTGTGAGTGGAACAGGTACATGGAAACTGTATTAAAACATGTGTGTTGTGTGAGTGAGTGAGAGCACATGTGTGAATATTAACTCCATGTGTCCTCACTGTGTTAGTAAAAAAAAAGAAAAGAAAACAGTGATATTGTTCACATTCTCTAATACACAAATTTCCTGTAGTACAGTGGACACATGTAAAGCAGTGGAATGGAAAATGCCAATTTTTTTAAAAACAAGTGGGAGCTAGGTGACTGGAAAACATGCAGCTGTAGAAAATCTGTTTCAATAAGTTTTGCCTAACCCATGCCAGCATGAAGAAATGGATGTAAAAAAACGATGTTGATGATCTTTGTTATTAAGAGGTATGAATTGTTTAATTCTCCAGCAGAACTATTAGCAGAAAGAAGTAAAAACTATGTGAAACAAACTAGTTTAGATGAAGATGTATAGATAAATAACTGGAACCATATCACAAACAAAAGCCTAACTGATTTCCTTCACATTTTTCCACCAACAAACAATTCCATATGAAACACGTTCACTATATCAGTCACAGAATTTTGTTTCTGAAATGTTATAGTAAGGGCCAATGACTCATCAAAGTTTAGATAAGCCATAAAAAAAAAAAAAAAATGTGTGATATAATTAAAAGGTCACTTTCCCACAGCATGAAATTGAGGAAATCATGATTTAAACTTTCTATAAATTACCTCTGCAACCAGTAAAAATACAAACTCCTTAAATCACCAGTCAATTTACTTATATGTATGTTGGAATTAAACACACACCCACACAACACTATATAAATATATAGAGAAGCATCATTGGGTGTGATGGGAAAGATAAACATTTATGCCTCTTAGATAATGTGTTGATTTTATACTTTGTGAATGTTGAGAATAATTTTATTGACTATGAAAGGATAAAAGGCAAAGCTGACCTTGATAGGATTTGAACTGATAAGTTAGGGATATAAAACTCTCCCTCCCCCAACACCGACTCAAAAGTATATTGAAGAGTGACAACAATACCTTAACTAGAACATACTTGTAAAAGATTAGAAGAATGATGATGCACAAAATGATTTAGTGAGGAATATTTAGTGTTATTTTTGCATGTTCTGAGTTCAAACCTCATTAGAATTGTCTCTGTATTTCATCTCTTTAGAACCATTAAGGTAAATTACCAGGCATAAATATACCGAGGGAAAATTTTAACTGATGCACTTTGGGAAAGAGAATGTGTTCAAGTAACATATTCTCTTCCTTCAACGAAACTACTCACACACAACATCCAATAATATTAGGGACTTAGAATCGTTAGCACGCTGGGCGAAATGCTTAGTGGTATTTCGTCTGCCATTACGTTCTGAGTTCAAATTCCGCTGAGGTTGACTTTGCCTTTCATCCTTTCGGGGTTGATAAATAAAGTACCAGTTATGCACTGGGGTTGATGTAATCGACTTAATCCCTTTGTCTTTGCTTGTCCCATCTATGTTTAGCCCCTTGTGGACAATAAATAAATAAATAAATAGTAGACAACAATCTCAGCTGAAGTACTCACATCAACAATGAGTCGATATGGCTTGCAAGATGAACTGCTGGCTCCTCAGAACTGTCCAGCTCAGAGAGCAAGATGTCATCATTCCCCTTTCCTCCTCCTTTGTACAGCTGTACCTAGAAAACTGCCACCATCTGTGGTCTCCTACACCAAACACAACAGTGCAAGAGATGAGTCACCCCAGAGAACAAGTACTAGAAAAATAAAAAGCATGACTGATCTTGATTATTGGGACCACTCTTAAAATATTGAAACTGTATTCTTTATAATGCCACGAGCATTTGCACAATGTGGAGAATATACCATTAGCATTGCCCAAATGATCTTAACATCAAATTCATGATTCACCCAAGTCTAGGTTCACAAGCCATACGCTCCTTACGCAATACACTGCAACACAATTTCTTTTCCTCAACAGGCCCTGCCCTATTTAACATTATACCAAAGCAAATCAAAGAAAAAGATTCTGTCATCTGCAACTGTTTCTGGACAAGTTTCTTCAAGGGTTTATATATATATATATATATATATATAATCTAAATAATTTGGAAAACAAATTTCCAAATCAATCAGGCACAATCCTTCAGCATTATATGCATTTACATATCGTATCTTGGGGTCTTATTTATCATATATTTATATATTTATCTAGAGATATACAAAGTATCTGATAAAAGTCAATATTGATTCAGTTTTGGTGGATTAATCGATATGCAGGTATTCTATATCAGATAATACAAAAAATAACCTAATGAGTATATCTGAAAGTAAACTCATGGTATCAGTTTGCACATCACGAAATGATACTTAAAGGATATAACCAAAATTACCAGCAAGGTATATATATTATACTGTGTGTGTGTCTTTGTATTGACATCATGTGATAGTTATAAATGAGTGTGGCTGTCATACAAGCAGTGTCCATTTCCAATCTTCTGAGCAGAGAAGATTTTATGACAAACATAGAATGCAGGAAGGGAAGACATGGTGAGGTAGGGTTGCATGACATTAAGACACACATCACTGATAAAAAACAGATGAATGTCAACAGAGTCATTCAAACCTATATCAGCATACAAAAAAGACAAAAAAAGCCCTCAGAATATCTGCTGAATAAAATTAGCATAAAAAATAATTATAAACTATTTCATTTGTAATATTGCTAAATTGGCCTAATGAAAATAGCATTTAATATTTATTAATTGCCTTCATAATTCCTTAATAGTTTGTTAATTTTTTTTTTGTTACCTTTGTAGATAGAATAAGGGACTATAATCCCTGGAAAAAGAGGTCTATCTAGTGAAAGTTGGCAAAAAGTAAATTGCTTAATGAATTGCAATTGCTGAGAAATGTTCAATTCAATTGGCTATGGTCAAATAAGGTGTCATAACCACTAAAACCACACTTCCACAAAACATTTTGTTGATGGTGAAAAGAAAGACTTGTTAAAAATTTCAGTACATTCAAGAGATGTAACTTAGAATATCACATCAATATATAAAACTGTTGTAAAAACAATCTGGAAGACAGCAATTTTCTGACAATATTCCCTTCTTAAATTACATGAGATAGAAGAAAAAGCTCAGTTTATTTTGGTTAATAAAAAAGAAAAGAAAAATTTTTACTTGATCAATTAACAAACAACAAGAATTTAGCAGTCAACCAAAGGCTGAAATGGATTGGCTTCTCCAGTCTTTCAAATTGTATATTCAGGACATGGTTGATTTGTTAAGTAACTCTTGCAATATATATTTGCTGTTTTACACTGGAATCATTATATTTTCCATCTCCCAGGGATCAATAGAACACTAGGGTCAATGTTTCCTTATAAAAATTGGTTTATCATTTTGTGCCTAGTCAAAAGAATTTAATATAGTTTCCGCTATTGCACCACAATATGTATCATTTGAATTTCATTCACTTCACCTTCAAAGGCTCCTATATGTCTGCAAATATGGCAATTTAGCAAAATTGCTATTTCTGCATTCTTAATAAGAGATTCATAAAATGGTATGAAAATTCAAATCGATAAACAGGAGAAGGAGCAACCACCATGTCAACATGCCAACTTGTACATTTGCTGATATTTCCGAAATATGAGAAGATTTATGTGAAATCCACATCAGCATAATAAATATGGATCTTAAAACATTAAAAACAATAGAGCAAACAACCGAATGAAATAGTATGAACAGCTCCATTGATCTGTTTTAATAAAACAATATTATTGTCTTCCCACTAAGGAAATAAAGAAATATATACATATATGTTAAAAACTACTGAAACAAAGAAAGAAAAAAAAACCAAGTGAAGAAAAATATGAAGCAATCCTGATAACAATCTCACTTTCAGATTCAGTGCAGGTTGGTCAGCTATAGAAAGAGGAGGAAAAGGGGAGATGAAGATATTGAATTCCAGATTGAAGTCTTGTAGGTAATATACTTTAACGCACTGCAAGTCAAACTGGAACCAATTGCAATACAGGGCAGGAAAATAGAACCACTTGTGCTAGGATATACAATATCACCAGTACTAATACATTATTCAGCCTTGATGATAATGACGTATGGTAATCAGAGATCAAATATGACACAAGTATTTACAATCAGGTTAGATCAGATTTCATATACATTACAGTAGTGGAATGGCAGAAGTGGTAGTATGCCAGACTAAATATCTTGTGTGTCAAGCTGGCAGAATCGTTAGCATGTTGGACAGAATGCTTAACAATATTTCTTCCAGCCCAACTCTTTATGTTCAGATTTCAAATTCCACTTAAGTCAACTTTGCCTTTCATCCTTATGGAGGTGATAAAATTAGGTACCAGTTAAATATTGGGGTCAAAGGTATTGATTAATCAACTTTTCCCCTCAAAATCACTGGTCTTGTGCCAAAATTTGAAACAATGTTATCATTATCATTGGTAAGGTCCTAAAATATGAGACCATAAACTAAGTACCAGTACTTGATTCAGTCAACTAAATCTCTTCCCTATAGTTTTTGGCCTTTGTCTATGTGAAATCTTCACACACACATTACTACAATGATTACCCCTTCTTTGATTACACAACAGATCAAAAAAGTTCCAGTAGCAATGTGGTGTTCAATCCATCCTATATAAGAGCTACATCACTGTCAATACCTTTTCATCACTTTTACTAACTTCTAGCCCTCAAATCCAATATTAGATGCATACTAGAAAAAGATATGGAACACACACAGGCTTGTACATTATATATATATATATATCTTTATATATAAAAGTGAAGTTGTGTGTCTGTCTCCTACGATTTAGATTCCTAACTACTCCCACATTTTGCGGAGCAGTGTAACCAAAAGCGGGTATCTTATAGTTGTAATTCATATCGAGCCCTTCTGGGTATTAGCGTGCATCTACGATGAGTCTACGATTTAAAAAAAAATTTACCATAATTTTTTTCCATTTTTAATGCATTTTTTGCTATTATATAAGGGAAGTAACTCTCTAAAAATGTATTATTAAATCTCAGAACGTAAAAAGCTACAGTAATACCCCCCTTTGTGGTTAGCCATATTGAGATGGCTATTATACTTTACATCTCTAAAAATGCTTATGTAGTTATTTCCCTTACAAACCCGAGCAACGCCGGGAGATACTGCTAGTTTATATATAAACACAGACACAATTTGGGTATGGTAGATGAGTTCAGCAAAAATTTTGATTCAGATGAATGTGGTACTTAAGCTCTTTTATATATATATATATATATATATATATATATATATATATATATATATAATAATAATAATATTAGGGAGTATATTCAAACTTACAGGGAAAAATTAGATTGAGTTGCCTAATAGTGGTTTTATCTCTAATTTAATTTAATTTAATTTATATATATATATATATATATATATATATATATATATATATATACATATATAGATAGATAGATATAGATATACATAAAATTGTCTGGATGTTTTGTGTTCTTGTCCTACTTTTGTATCTGTTATATAAAAAAAATATAGTGGCGTGCATAGAGAGAAGGTTTGAAAATCCAATTTTAAAGATGTTTATTCACTTGACTGGTTTCACTTTTTTAGAAAAAGATTGTCAAAAGTAAAATGTAAAGCTTTCTATAAGCTTTGTTGTGTTTAGTACTGGTTGTCACAAAAGTATTAAAATACATTTATACATTCTTTGATAGCAATAAGAAAATGTTAAAAATAGTTTACAAGAAAGTATTCAACAAAAAGTATTATGAATTCAATAAAAATAATGTTCGGTAGTATATATATATATATATATATATATATATATATATATATATATATATATAACAAAACATTATTTTTATTGAATTCATAATACTTTTTGCTGAATACTTTCTTGTAAACTGGTTTTAACATTTTATTATTATCAAAGAATGTACAACTGTATTTTAATACTTTTGTGACAACCAGTACTTAACACAACAAAGCTTTACATTTTACTTTTGACAATCTTTTTCTAAAAAAGTAAAACTGGTCAAGTGAATAAACATCTTTAAAATTACATTTTCAAACCTTCTTTCATATATATTTCCACTTGTGCGGTACCTTACAACTTTATTTTGTTATATATATATATATATATATATATATATATATATATATATATAAAATATCCTGTGCATGTGAGTACACATCTCACTCCCTATACACACAATGCTAACCAAAAGAAATACTGTCCCCTTGCTGTAATCTTTAGATGCATTTCTACATGTTTAACATCTCTATAGAATGCTTCAAATTGATGAGTCTATGAATACAAACACGTGCTGATACAGAATCTCTCTCTCTCTCTCACACACATACACACACACACACACACACAGATATCCTGTTATTTCACTTGTTTATTGTTATTAATCAACCAGAATTTACAAAATCATTAGGGAAAGAGGAAAAATGCCTTGTGGCATTTCTTTCAGCATTCTGTATTAAGTTCAAATCCTACTAGGTCAACTTTGCTTTTTCTCTCTCTTGGGTCAATAAAATAAAATACCAATAAAGTACTGGTGCTGATGGTTTTAACTAACCTTCTTCCGTCAATATTACTAGCTTGAGCCTAAATAAGAAATCACTAATAATTGACAAGGTAATTACTAACTAAGCAACTGTGTGACTAATCATTCGCTCAATTGATCAATCAGCTGCTTTGTCGGAGTTTTTGCATCAACATTTGTGACCTCATCAATGATATGCAATGAGAATTTGCTCCAGGTCCACCACAGAGTATCACAAATTATGATAAACAGACTGACAAACCAACTGATAAAACAACTAGCCGTGCAACTTATTAGTTTATTAGTTAATTGGTTAACTACTTCAGTAAAAATAATTCTAATTTTGACACAAGGTCAGTCATTTTGTGGGGAGAAGGCTAGTTGATTATATCAACCCCAGTACTTGACAGGTACTTTTTTTTCATTGAGCCCCTAGAGGAATGAAAGGTACTAATAATTCTGCCAGTTCATAAAAAGGAGCAAAATAAGATTAGTGTGTAGAATTTTATTGGCTAAATGACCCTCCCAAGATACTACATTTGTTTCAACAATTTCACATCAAGAATCTTGCAATACATATCTTTCATGTGTGTCAGTCATTGGCCTCGGGCCATGCTGGGGCACTTACCTCAAGGGTTTTCAGTCAAATGAATTACCCAAGTATTTATCTTTTAAAAGCCTGGTGCTTATTCTGTCTCTTTTTCTGAACCACTAAGTTATGGGTGCTTAAACCAACCCCAGTAGTCAAGTGGTGGTGGGACAAACAAACACATGCATGGCTTCTTTCAGTTTCCCTTTCCCAAATCCATGCACAAGGCTTTGGTTGGCCAAGGGCTATAGTAGAAGACACTTGCTCAAGGTGTCATGCAGTGGGACTGAACCCAGAACTATATGTTTCGGAAGCAAAGTTCTTTTGCAGCTATGTCTGTGCCTATACACACACACACAGATGCACATGTAGACACAAAATTCCATAAAAAAAACAATAGCAATAACAGAAGTTGTTTTTAGAAGTTAAAGAATAAATCAAATTATCTTGTCCCCCTGTCTACGCCCCACCTCCTACAAACTCCTGTAGCACTAAGCCCCAACCCCACCATCACATTAAATCACAAGGTATCAACACTACTGTAGTAGAACCTAGTGACTTGACAATTTAGATTGTTTTCTTGGCCAAGGGGCAGCAGGGAGGGTGATTTATCTAGCAGCCACAACAAATGGTGACCATAAAGATGGCTGACATCCATTACATGTAAACATATTTTTACAGCCCTCTTTTGGATATTGTGTACTACTTCCTCTACTCCCAATGTAATCACCAACCTTTTGACTGAATGATAATGTCAAAAGACTACAGACACTCAACAACAAAACTGCCAAGGGTGGGGAAAGACTAGTGGAGGAGGGCAGACTGGTTAGGTGAGGACACTTGAAAGATTAGAGAAAATATATATAAAAAATAAAAAGGTTATATTTATAACAACTTTCGCATAATGATAGGCTGCTGTTTATAATCAAGTGATTTTGTTGACATGCTGGTATCATACCTCCACTTCTACTGGACTTCTACTTCAGAAACAAAGAAATATGCCAAAAATAACAATTTAAAACATGAATTATAATTAGATCCTTCACTCAACTACCTACACAATAAACCCTGATTATTTACAAATTACTATTTTTCTGGTTTCAGCCATTTGGACCACTAAATGTATACACACAATATGTATGTGTATACATGAATGTATGTATGTTGGAGCTTAGTGAAGCCCTCTGGTTCATTGGCCATCCAATTCATGCCAGCATACAATGATTTTATATATATATTAATATGTTTATCAGTAAACATTTATTCTTTTAAGATAAGTATCCACTTTTGGCTATGTCATCATTAATTGATTGTTGTCCCAATTATTCAAGATGTGTGTGTGTATGTGCGTGTGTGTGTGAATGATGATATCGCCAAAAATGGATGCTCATCAAAAAAAAAGTTCACTGATAAATACATCCAAAATGAGTGCAATATACAGTTGCAAAACAAAAACAGAAGTAATCTTCCCATTGAGTTTACTCTTTACTTGTTTCAGTCGTTTGACTGTGGCCATGCTGGAGCACTGCCTTTAGTTGAGCAAATCGACCCCAGGACTTATTCTTTGTAAGCCTAGTACTTATTCTATTGGTCTCTTTTACCGAACCACTAAGTTACGAGGGACGTAAACACGCCAGCATCAGTTGTCAAGCGATGTTGGGGGGACAAACACAGACACACAAACACACACATATATATATACATATACACGACGGGCTTCTTTCAGTTTCTGTCTACCAAATCCACTCACAAGGCTTTGGTTGGCCCGAGGCTATAGTAGAAGACACTTGCCCAAGGTGCGATGCAGTGTGACTGAACCCGGAACCATGTGGTTGGTAAGCAAGCTACTTACCACACAGCCACTCCTTATGTGTAATAGTAAAATTAATTTTACTTCTCTAACCATATGGTGTAAAAAAAAGAGAAGATATAAGCAAAAAATATTTTAAAACAAGATTTAACCAGAAAGAAAAAGGAGATATGCAGTAAATTTGAAAGTTACAAGAAAATACTACTAATTTGTAACCAATAGACTAAACAAGTTTTTTTTTTTAATATTAATATGAGGTCTGATCAATAAGTATCTGGACTGTTGCCATAGTAACGAAGCTAAAGCACACAGAGTGAAGCTGCTTGGCAATGATTGACCTTGAACTCTGCTGTGCATGTGCACTAAGTTTTAATGTTCTAGCTCACTTCTGCTGTTTACAGCAGTGCTTGGAAGGAAGGTGTGTAGTGTTTGATTGTCGCATTGACCATGACAGAGAAAGCTGTCATGGTGATACCCGCTCAGAGACTTATGTAAAGTTACAGAAAGCTTATGGAGAGGAGTGTATGAGCTGCACACAAGTGTACGAGTGGTTCAGATGTTTCCATGATGGCTAAAAAATGTCGATATTAACGAACGTTCTGGGAGACCTGCAACCGGCAGAAATGAGAAAAACATTGCAGATGTGCATGCAGCATGATTTATTCTTTAACTTCTGCTTTCAGCTGACCAAAAAGGCACTTGGGTTTTCAGTTGCACAAGATCTCCTTGAATGTGTTGAGAATGATGAAAACCTTTTGAATACTTTGTGCAGGCCTCTGAGCAGGTATTGCCAAGCTTTTGCCAAAATTTCATGCAGATTCTCTGCTCAACTTTCTCTGTCACGGTTAATGCAACAATCACACACTACACACCTTCCTTCCAAGCACTGCTGTAAACAGCAGAAGCAAGCAAGAATAATAAAACTTAGTGCAAATGCACAGCAGAGTTCAAGGTCAGTCTGTGTCAAACGGCTTCATTCTGCATGCTTTAGCTTCATTACTATGACAATAGTCTGGATACTTATTGATCAGACCTTGTATATTCAGTTTTATATTCCATATACCTTAATATTGATGACTGAACAATAATTGAGATATTAAAAGTGAAAGCAGAGTCTGGAAATGTTTGGGAGGTTGCTGGTAAGAAACCAGCCTTACAAAGTAAACCCTTGTGTACACTTACTGAAAATAGGAAGTTCTATTCAACAGAATACTGACTTGAGAGCAGATTTGTAACAGACAGCGTACTGACAGTTGTAGAGTTGTACTCGACTGAATACTGACTCAGTTGTAGAGTAGTGATAGACAGAATATTGATTTAGTTGTACAATAGTGATAGGCAGAGTACTGAGTCAGGTATAAAGTGATATGATGATAGAACATTGCCTAAAAATAGAGCTAGTTAGATTAAGGAGTTGCTTGCTAGTTTAAAATTTTCTAAGTCAACACAGAATGCTGTGTCTATAATCAAGGCACTTAAGCCAAAAAATGAGAGAGCATCTATTTGGTCAATCAATTTGCTAGTAATAACAGTCATATTCCTTCAAATCACATTCTATCCTCTTAACCCTTTTGATACCAACCCACCCGAAACTGCCTCTGGATCTGTAGTACAAATGTCTTGTTTTCAAAACTTCTGTATCAAAATCTTCCAAACCTTAGTCACAATTCATGTTCTTGACACTAGCTTAATGATAACTAAATTATTTTACTAAATTCATTGTTATATTTAAAATTGAGCATCTCAACTGAAATATGGTGACAAAAGGGTTAAAACAGGTAGGACACATTGGATGATGTAGTCCTTGATGTACAATAAAAGATGGGATAATCAAGGCAAGAATGCTTTTGACCATAAGTAAGTTTAATTAGGTCTGACCAAGGATTAAACCCTATTTCACTCAATTTACTTAGCCTCACAGTAAAACTGAGGAGAGCTTCATTAGCATTTACAGCTGAATTCAGATCCACCAATGAGCATTGTGCAATTTTATTTTTTTTTGTAATACAAGAGAAAGCTAAATATGTGCTACAGAAATCAATCAAGTTTATTATCAGGGCATATGTGCCTTAAACCTTTTGATGATAATCTACCTGCTACTGCACTTGGTCCTATGATGCACATTTCCTATTTTCACCCTTTAGTATTCAGGTAACTTTGTCAAGCATAATGTTTGTTTATTCACTATTTTGGAATTAATCATGCATTATCTTGTAGCTTTAGGATTTCAATGAAGTAATTATTTTTAAAATGACATTGTAGGATAGATGTGAGAGGCCAGATATGACCAGTTTGAACATAAAATAGGTAGAATATTTTAGCAGGATATGGCCAGTTTAAATGCTAAAGTGTTAAAGTGACCTAGATTTAAAACCTTCCATCAAAATTTCATATTAATTTAGGTTTCAAATGCCAACTTGATATGACAGTTATTTTACTAAATTCTTCAGATTTTCAAACTTGATTAAAATAAACTGTGTATTTCAAAAGAAATATGTTGATGAAAAGGTTAAGCTCTTTGGTGGATAATTGATGTTTACAGCAGCTCATTAGTAAGGATAAAAATTTTGGAAGCTAGTCTGAAATATAGATTTAAAAGTAGGATAACTAGAAAATATTATGAGCTGGCTGACATTGTTACAACAATAAGATGCCTTAGGAAAAAAAAAAACCTTTGATGTTAAAAGAACTTAGTGATGTCTTAGTAAAATGACTGGGCAGAAAGAAAGGAACTATGATAATTACAATTGCATTATTGTTAGTAAACAAAGTGAATGAAAGTACTAAGTTAAACATTCACCATCATTATTGATATAACAATACTAATTATCTAAATTGCCTCACATTGTCACCAAAAAAAAAAAAAAATTTTTTTAATCCATTTCTTTCTGGATTCTGAATTATATTCTTGTGAGAAATTATTGCAAGCAATATCTTGAGAAAGCATAACAACGCATGAGGAATAGTAGTTTCTTTTGGCAGGTTACAGAGCTAATATTTTGGAGATGACACATCTGATTAAGTTTACTATTCACTAACTTACAACACCTGTTTGACTGAAATGTAACAGTATTTTCTGAATAATATTTCAATGGAGCCTTTATGATACTTTTAAGCACAGACTATTACAATTTTTTAGTTTTAATTCTTTCCATCCCAATTATACAATGAACTAAGATCCATGTTTAGATATTCTTCCTATTTGTTAATCTGTCCACCCTAATTCTGTTGAAATTTAAAACAAATTTCTACTTGCTTTTCAAAGACTCAGATAAAACACATTTATAGTGTGTTATAAAAGCTGTGGAGTTTCAAAATCATAATTTAAAGATTTTAAAAGATCCATATTATTGCACAATTAATTGTCTTGAAAAACATGCTATTCATAATTTTGCTAGAAGTGTTTTGAGTGAAAGCATATGATCTAGTGGTTGTGGGTTCAATTCCTGGACTAGGTAGTGCATTAAGTCCTTGAACAAGGCCCTTCATTTCATGTTTTTTCCTGTCTATTCAGCTGCAAATGAGTACCATCTGAACACTGGTGCAGATCCCTCTCTTCCTCCAGCTGTCACATTCTGGAAATGTTGCTGGGTGGCAGAGTTGAGACGGTCTCTATGTCTGTTTGTGACTACCTAAATACCTAAAATTATTAGTGAAAGCATGGTACATGCTACCAAGCCAACTCATTTGTGGGTGATGGCTGACACTAACTAAAAGAAATATCATAAATAAAACAAGACAGCCAATACTTTTCTACACATTTTACCTCTAAAACTTTCACTTCAAAAACAATTCTTTAAATTTCCACACAAAGTGCACTAGTCATTGCTTGTTTGATCTCGAGTGTGCCATGAAATTAGATTATGAACTACCCGCTTATATTGTAACTCTAATGGAACACAAAAGCTTGATTCAATATGTCTCAGCTGATCTTTATTAGTGGTGACTAATGGAACAAAGACAGGGTTTACAATGTGTCAACGTGAGTCAGTAAAACATTGAGTTCACTTGGTCATAATAACATAATTATGATAACTTACTGCTTGGTCTGGCTTCAACAACAGCTCAGCTTAATTGATTAAGAATCACACTTTAGTAATAGAGGATAAAGATACATTCAGAAAACATGTAAGCTGTCGATGGTTGTGAAACATCACTGCCTACCAAAAGGAAAGATAAAGAAACAAATAGACATGGTTAAGAAGCTTACTTTTCATTCACATGGTTTTGGGTTCAGTCCCATTGTGCAGCACATTGGGCAAGTGTCTTCTACTATAACCCCAGGTTTACTAATGCCTTATGAGTGAATTTGGTAGATGGAAACTGAGTAGAAGCCTGTTGTTTGTGTGTATGTATTTATGCAGGTGTCTTTCTGTCTGTGTTTGTCCTACCACTGCTAGATAGCTAGGGTTGGTTTGTTTACATCCCTATAATTTAGCTGTGATTTGGCAGAAGAGAACGACAGCATAAACAGCAGACTTTTAAAAAAAAAGTACTGGGATTAATTTGTTTGTCTAAAACCCTTCAAGGCAGTGCTTCAACATGGCCATAGTCCAATGGCTAAAACAAGTAAAAGGTGAAAGAGAAATAAATATCGCTTTTCTTTCCAACACACAAATTTTATCAAATGCTTTTTAAATTTATCTTTTTTTTTATACTAATGGAAACAATCATAAATTCCCTTGGACATTAGACATTTTCCCTCCATATTACACACACACACACACACACAGAATCACACATGCAAAGAACAATTCTGATGTAAGTGTTCGTGATCACACTGATTAGATTCAAGTAGAAAGTTACCATTAATGGGAAGGGTGTGTAATTATTCTACCAGGAGTTAAAAAACTGAATTTCTTCTTCTTATCCGGGAGTTAAGAGTTCATATATATATTAATATATCCAAAAATAACAAATAAAATGTTAGAAATAAATACAGCCATTCAATAAATAAATAAAATAAAATAAAAGTGGTTAGCACTGTATTCATTTGATCCCATTTTGGTTCTTTCCTGTTAAGAATTTGACAATTGAAATTGAAAGTAATGTCATTCACTAGAATATATAGAACATATTTCAGAATGTCTATATCTTCTAACATAAAAAAAAAAAAAACTAAGATATTGTTGTTACGAATGTAGAACAAAGAAAGACTAAGACTCTATCTTCAGTAAAGTGATAAATTTAGTAACAGCTAATGATTATCTATAAGTATTGAAAAGCCAAGC
Organism: Octopus sinensis; assembly: GCF_006345805.1. Taxonomy (NCBI): domain Eukaryota; kingdom Metazoa; phylum Mollusca; class Cephalopoda; order Octopoda; family Octopodidae; genus Octopus; species Octopus sinensis. The sequence continues at coordinate 87,245,186 of NC_043001.1, read as the reverse complement.
TTGTAAGGTAGTTGTTATTCAGTTTTGCCAGAGTTTAGTCACACATGACCCATTGTGCCCCTCAGTTATGCCATTTGTCTGAGGTCACTAAAAAAAGCACTCTACAGAACATGATGTGGCAGGATTGATAGCAAATAGACCAGTGATTTTGTTGAACACTGATAGTATACCATGAAGTCTGTTCTTGTAAATAGTTTCAACACCATCATATGTAAATGCTTATAAATCTGATGGATAGATATGGTCACAAGATTATATGAATTACCTCAGCTATCTTTAGGATATCCAGATCAACACCTTCATCTGACAAGTTGATAGTGCTTATCCGAGTCATCTAATGCATGAAAACAGGATAATAGAGCTGAGTGCACAAAGAATATCATAGTCATTATCATTAAATCCCATATCCATTTCCACAATAACTGAAATTATGAGTGGATATGAGATGACAGTTTTGATCCAGTGATACTTCTCTTGGTGAAGTAATCAATGTGATACAATCTCTGTGGAACATTTGATTCTTCAACAAAAATCTTGTACTTTGGACGATTTCTTCCATAGATTCACCTAACTTTTCAGCAAACACTTTCAATTTCCTTAATTTCTGCAGTTAGAGTTTCCTTAAATGCTAGAGCTGTCCTGGTGTTTATAACACCTAGTTCTTGTTTCCCTGTGGGAATTTTATGAGACTGTTTTTTGGCAGCTTTATTTTCATGAAAATGAATTTTAAAAAGAGTTAAAAATCATATATGGCATTGAATAATGCACTGTTATTTATGTCATAGGGTCTTGATCATTTGTCAAGTAATATCTTTATAATATAAAGTAACTATACTACCACATTGTTGCAGAGGCTCTAAAGAGTTCCTAAGATATTGAAAAGTGGTTCAGTATCTGTCAGTGTATCTTGGATAGAAAGATTTGAGTTGCCCAAACAATGGACACAGTGGGGAATAATTCTTTTATTCTTGTTGCTATACCTCAATGAACACTGCTAATATTTACTGTACTATCAAAATAGTCTGCAACAATTTTGCCAAGTTTCAATCTCAACTCACAGAATACATTTTTGACTAACTCCTAGAGAACAGCCTTCAGTAGGAGGGGTTGCATAAAATTCAATGAAAGACTCCATGATTACTCCTTCATCAATGAATTTCAGGGTATATTGTGACTTGCTCAATTTTGTTGGTATCTAATATTTCCTCAATGATAATGGAACATTCTGAACACTTTTTCAAACCATTTTGCTACGATGCCTAAAACAACAGAAGCTATGATATCAAGGATTTTGGTTTAAATGTTAAGTAAGTTCTACTGCATATATATATATATATCTTAGTGAATTTTCAGTTTCCTCTCAACCAAGGAATATTCTTGAATTGATGATGTAGAAATTTCAAAAAGTTACTACAGGTAATACCAAACTTTACCTATGTTAACCAAAGTCCTCTGCATGACCTTGCTGAGCTAGGTTTTGTTAGAGAACAGGAGAGTTTTGATAATAATTTTCAAGTAGTTTCAGTTCTGTGTTATTTGCCATTTGCTTACAGTATTTACTTGATCTAATATCAATGCTTTGTGCTTTGCTTTTGCTGATAACCTAATAAAGGCCAGCTAATGGCAAACACTTTTCTCTTGCTTTGTAATCAGGCTCGTCTTTTACCAGTATTCAAAAGTTAGTATTGCTGTATGTGTGTGTATATATCAACACTTTACAAGGACAACACAAAAACCAGTTGAATTTGTCAATGTCATAAGATAGACCAAAGAGAAAATTTTAACCATTCATTCTTGAAGTCTATCACTAAAAACTAAATTCTTTAACAAGTATCTGGTTTATGATAGTGTTGAAATTATCTGACTTGGCCTGAGGTTTCAGTGACATCATTCAGCAGAAACAGTAAAGATTCACAGCTCATATTCATTTGTTGTTTCTGTCACTTGAAATATTTTCATATTTGAAGGAGTCAGACTTTTTTTTTCATAGATAATATCCTCATGTTTGCTATCAACAAAGTTGTTCTTGGAGACACTTAGAAAAGTTGTGTGGGTTATGGATATATCACTTTTACTATTAACTTGTTTCTTCTTTAAAACATTTAGTGTTGAATTTTTTTTCCTTTCTTAAATATGTACATTCAGTATTATCTCTTCCAGTTCTTTTTTTTTTTTCTTTTGGTGGTGATGATGGCACTGATGTAAAAGCTACATTTTGACAGGCATGAAAAGTCGTAGCATGTTTTTCTTCGCAATCAAGAGTCTATTTGCTTGTCACATTCTGCACATTTTATGTTATGATAAGATGGTTTGCATGTTTTTCCCAGGGTGAGATTTAGCATACAGAACTTTAATTTAGTGTCTGACAAGAATACAACTGGCACTGGTAAGAGCAGCCCATATATCACTGATTGACGATTCAATAAACAGATTTGATAATGAGTATGTTTGGCTTCCTTTTCCCAGATGTCATACAAATATTATTACAAAGTACAGAAAGAATGAAAACCTTTGGGATTTTATATAATAACTGAAAATGAGACTAGAGTGAAGTGCAATAAAGAGACCAACTCAGAGAAAAAGAGGGATAAGTTAATTTCCTTACTAAAAAAAAAACAAGTTTAAAAAGATTGCATGACATTTATTATTAAGAGGTTCTTGCAACCACATGGTTTCAGGTTCAGTCCCACTGCATGGCACTTTGGGCAAGTGTCGTCAACCATAGTCATAAATCAACCAATATTTTGCGAGTTGAATTTGGGAGGCATAAACTGTGTGTGCGTGTGTGTGTGCGTGTGTGCACCATCACCACCACCACCACCTGACAACTGGTGTTGGTTTATTTACACCCACATAACTTAGCGGATCAGCAAAAGGCACTATTAGAATAAGTATCAGACTTAAAAACATGCACTGGGGTCAATTTGTTTGACTAAACACTTCAGGGTGGTGCCCAGCATGCCACAATAATGGAAGCAAGAAGAAAATAGAAGATTATTGAGCATTTTTTTGAACAATTAACTGGCAACTGATTTGCCAATCATGGTTCATTTGTTAATTTTTTGGCTTCTGTATGATTTTTCTTCTTGCTTTGCCCAAATTTTCCCTCTAATTTTGAACTAATTTGTGAGGACAGTTGCATGCTGCCCCACCAGCTTCATATGCCCATGGTGCTACTAACATGGCTTATTTACATTAAACAAAGCAAGTAAGACATTTAGAACAAGAACACATTTTATTCTAGGTGTTTAATGTTATTAATGCAAGCCATCTAAATACCACTATTCTCCTGATATTTCAAAGTCTTTCGTGTGACATTAAGAAGGTTATTGATATAGTTACATTATACAATAATCATTTTGACACAAAATCTTCATCTATTTTATAAAAGAAAAAAAAAATCTTAACTGAAATCAATCAAGGAATTTTTGAGAGGAAAATACAAAATAAATAAAATCTAACAAACAATATTTTAAAAAACTTGTGTTAATTTTTCTTTTTATATTTTCATATATTTTTTTTTTAAAAGCAAACTAAATAAATGGTCACAGGCGTTACCTTTTTAAATAAGGTAAGCATTTGTTCACAAAACTAATCCCAAATCAAGAACCAAATAAGGTTTAGCTAAATAACTAAATACCACTAGCTTAGCTCTCTGTACATACTGGAAATAGTGGGCAGTGAATTATGTATTACTGTAAGCCTATGGAGAGCATGTGGGTGGGGTTAGTAGCAACTGTGTTCATTTGTGTGTGTTCCAGACATGAATATGCTAGCTGCTGCATGATATATGTCGACCTTTTTACAGTTCTGCAAGAGCCCATACACTTTGGCTATTAAATGAAGCCAAATAACTAAGTGTGCTGTTCTACATTGTATTGAATGAAATATTACTAAAAGAGGTGTGTTATTTATAACCAACAAATGTTATAATGCATTTCCATGGCCACAGACATTGAAATTAATACAAGCAGAAGAAATTGTGTATTAACAATGAATTACTTCAGAAAGATTTTGGCCAATTACAGTCCAAATCATGTCTTACTTTTAAAAGCACTCTGTGACATGTAAATATTACAGAGAGATTGCTCAATTACCTTAAAAATAACTTTTCTAATTTTTCCTAATCACTGCATGTAAAATACATAACATTCTTGTTTAAGAATAATAAATTTGTGCTTTACAAAACTATAGGGTAATCTACCAGATCAATCTAAAATTGTTTTTATTATGACAATATAAAAACAAACATTAATAAATATATTGTGTATAAAGTTGAATTCTTCTTCCTATAACAGCTCATGTACACAAAATCAGTTGAAATAAAAAAAAAACAAAAAAAAACACTTCCATGTTTAGTCCTACTGTGTGACACCTTGGTGAAGTGTCTTCTACTACAGCCTTGGGCCAACCAAAACCTTGAGGGTGGATTTAGTAGATGGAAGCTGAAAGAACCTGTTATATATGTGTGTGTCCAACTTCACAATCAGTGTTGGTTTGTTTATGTCCCTGTAACTTAGTATTCAGCAAAAAAGACTAACAGAATAAATACCAGGTTTAAAACAAAAAAGTACTGAGGTCAATTCATTCATCAACTAAAGTTATTCAAGGTGGTGTACCAGCATGGCTACAGTATAAAGACTGAAACGAGTAAAAGGCAAAAATTTATTATCATCAGATACATACACCCCATGACTATACATTATGTTATAACATAATGATAATAAGCATCTAAAAATTTGAAACATTACTGTCCTTCCTGTCACCAATCCTCACTAATTTCTAAGCAAGGTACTATTTCTCTATAGCCAGATACGTTAGCACAAAAGACTGGAAACAAGGAACACCTGTATGAAGGTGACACTCATTTACATCTTTTATACGATGTCAAAACACACATACATATAAGATGGGCTTCATTCAATTTTCATCTATCAAATCTACTCGTAAAAATTTGGATAACTCAGAGTTATTGCCCAAGGTGCCATGCAGTTAGACTCAACCCAAAATGATGTAGTTGTGAAATGAATTTCTTCACTACACAACCATGCCTGTGTCTGCACATGTGCACACAAAGTTTACACGTATACAGAATACATGAAAAGAAATATATCAGCAGTGCATTGATATACATTGCATTACTATGAACAATAATTTGTTTATGACAATCATGAGACCACTTCATTTGCCACTGCAGTTGCATATGTCCTGATGAGGATCCTGATGATTATCTACACCAGTTGCCATTGCCACTGGTTAAAAATGATGTGCATCTAGCAGTGACATATACTTGTACTGCTTTCCATTCTTGGCCTTCAGGTGGATTGCAGCTTTCAACATGCTGCTGTTAGTGAAAATGGTGATAGTGATCTCAGAGCATAGGAAAAGCAAATCTTACTGTATGAACATTTGTCATTACCACAGTCCAGTCCAGAGGGTTCTATGATTACCAACATATCCACTGATTCTAGATCATTTTATTATTGCATGGCTGTGTGGTTAGGAAGTTTGTTTTCTAATCATGTGATTTTGGGTTCAGTCCCGTTACATCGCACCTTGGGCAAACCAAAGCCATGTGAGTGGATTTTGTAGATGGAAACTGACAAAGCCCATTGTATTTATGGGTGTGTGTGTTTCAGCATGCACATATGTGTATGTATCATCATCATCATTTAACGTCCGTTCTCCATGCTAGCATGGGTTGGACGGTTCAACCAGGGATCTGGGAAGCCAGAAGGCTGCACCAGGCTCCAGTCTGATCTGACAGTGTTTCTACAGCTGGATGCTCTTCCTAACGCCAACCACTCCGTGAGTGTAGTGGGCGCTTTTTATGTGCCACCTGCACAGGTGCCAGGGGAGTCTGGCAATGGCCACGATCGGATTGGTGCATTTTACGTGCCACTGGCATAGAAGCCAGTCAAGGCGGCACTGGCATCGGCCACGATTCGGATAGTGCTATTTACGTGCCACTGGCACATGCATGCATATGTTTTTCTCCTTGTCCTGATATCATGTGGTAGTTGTAAATGAGTGTCACCATGATACAGGTGGTGTATTTCATTTCCAGTATTCCATGAAAACATGTCTGGCCACTGAGGAATATTACTTTGCTTGGAAACAGGTGAGAGTTGATGATAGGAATGAAATCTGGCTGTAGAAAATCTGCTTCATTGAATTGCTTCTCAACTACACAAGCATGTTAAAACTAAGATGATGATTCATATTTCAATGTGTTGAAGCCATTTCTTAACATTGAGACAGTACAACAGTGCATGATATTCTTTTGAATTGATTTCTTGACCACACCTACATTTAAATATTTAACACACATCTGAACCCGTGCAAAGATGCCATGCTAACTTTAGTTTAACTATCCCTAGCTGTCCAGTTTGATACCAATCTGGGACACTGGGAGGCAATTAAAGCAGGCACTGTTCTGTGGCTAAGGTGTAGCTGTCAACTGTGCAAGGTATTTGTGTATCTGCAAACATATGGTCAGCATGTCTCAATGGCTATTTCGTGCTAATTTCATTGCTCTTTTTCCAATAGTATAATTTTGACAACAAAATGAGTAATCCATTCTTCTAAAACAAGCAGGTGTATGGCACCCAGAAGAAGAGGGTCACATGGCACTGGAAATGATTTTATGAATCAAAGCTGCTATAGTGTACAATGATGAAATATGTGCTGGTAGTACCAGGGAAGATGGCCTCATTTTCTATGTTTTTTGTATTCACTGATAGAGTAGTCTGTAACCAACTGTTGATGCTGAAACTCATGCTTGATGTGTCAGCAAATGACTTATCAGTTGATTGATAGCCAAAAGATGACAAACTTCCCTGTATGCTGCAGTGGTGTGGAAGGGGTACCTTCATTTGGATACCACAAAGCAGTTCTTCTTCATGATGTAGGTTGAATGCTAGTCCAGGTCTTTCAGTCATGCAGTCATTCATGTTATTGTAGGCTCTTCAAAAGAAATGTGACGTTCAGAATGGCAATCAACTATGGATATATGCTTTCATGTGCAGCAGATGCACAGGGGCAATAAACACCACAGATGCTCAGAAAACAGATTCGATCACACACACCAGGGGGAGAAACTAGGAGTAGTTGATAGCTTCCGCTACCTAGGTGACCAAGTCTGTAGTGGGGTGGATACTCAGAGAGCGTTACCACTAGAATAAGAATAGCCTGGGCAAAGTTCAGAAAGTGCCTACCTCTACTGATGACAAAGGGCCTCTTGCTCAGAGTAAAAGGTAGATTGTACGATGCATGTGTGTGAACTGCCATGCTTCATGGCAGCAAAACATGGGCCATGACTGCTGAAGACATGCGTAGACTTGAAAGAAATGAAGCAAGCATGATCCGTAATGTCAGTGTGCACACATGACAAAGTGTAAGTGCCCTGAGAGAAATGTTGGACATAAGAAGCACAAGATGTGGCATGCAAGAGAGATGACTGTGCTGGTATGGTCATGTACTATGGATGGATGAGGAGAGCTGTGTGAAGAAGTGTCACTCCTAAATAGTAGAAGGAACCCATGGTAGAGGGAGACCCAGGAAGACATGGGATGAGGTGGTGAAGCATGACCTTCAAACACTGGGCCTCACAGAGGCAATGACGAAAAACTGAGACCTCTGGAGATATGCTGTGACTGAGAAGACCCAACAAGTAAAGTGAGATCACAGCTGTAGCCTACACAAGTTTTGCATAATCAGTCCACTTAAAAAAGTACCTTTGGATTGACGGGTGACATGCCGTGCTTGAGGAGACCTACTGAGTCAAGTACATCAAAATCAAATCACACCACAATCAAATGGAAATTGTAATTGTGGCTGATGCCAGTGCTGCCTGACTGGCTCCCAATTTGGTGGAATGAAATAAGCACCATCCAAACATGCTCAATGCCAGCCCTCTTGCCCCGACTGGCTCCTGTTGGTGGTACATAAAAACCACTATCCAAATGTGGCTGATGCCAGCACCATTTGACTGGCTCCTTTGCCGGTGGAACGTAAAAAGCACCATGTGGCTCCTGTGCTGGTGGCATGTAAAAAGCACTCACTACACTCTCAGAGTGGTTGGCGTTAGGAAGGGCATCCAGCTGTAGAAACACTGCCAGATCAGATTAGAGCCTGGTGTGGCCTCCTGGCTTGCCAGACCCAGTCAGACCGTCCAACCCATGCCAGCATGGAAAATAGACGTTAAACGATGATGATGATATATTACGATCACGAAATTAGCATTAGTTTATCTCACTCTTTTTTGTGGGACCCCAGTTGAAAAACGCTGATTTACCAAGTAAATGCGTAAAACGTACTGACAACTTTTAACCAGAAGGTGACTATATTGCACTATGGATCAGTATTGAAAAGGGATACATTATTAGTTACAGTTACGATTCATTAAAATTGAATTGCTTTTGAGTTGTGGCAAGAGGGAGGGAGATGAGAGAGAATATTTATGGCACCTTTTGTGTATGTGCAAAGAGGCACAACACTGATAGTTATGCTAAAAGTGAAACACCTGATTTATTTCTATGTACGGGTTGAACACAATAATGACAATAAATTTTGTGGAAAATCTAGTACAATAAAAGTAATGTAACCAGCTTGGTGTGTGTTTTAAAAGCGCATTAGTAATGACAGAGAGAAAAAGTCAAGACCGATGGAAGTGTAAGTCAAAGGACGTAGGGCTAAATATTAAGAGATACAACATTCAGAAAACTAATTTTTGTAAGGTTACTCAGTATTAGCCTGAAAGGGGATAATGGTACCAGTATACAGTGCCAGTTTAATAAGATTTAGTTGAAAAGCGATCGCTCATTCTTACTCTCCACCATCCTGTTTAACATGCCAGTTTATCAAAGAGATTTGATACCAATTCCAAACCAGTAGATGTACGGAACCATTTATAATTAAGTTTATTGACCAAGTATGCAAAAAAATACTGGCATGGTAGTCAAATACATTTATCACTGTAATCATTTCACCTCTATACTCATCAGGCAGTAGATTTATGAGGTCATAACAAACTTCATATCCCTAACTTTAACACTGAATGAATAGACCATTTGTGAGTCTATTTTCATTATTATTTCCATGTCCCTTTGGTAGCTCTCCTAGTCTTTACTGCAGTAGAATTACTAATTTTGCATGTTGCATTTCATAAAAAAAATTTTAATTTTGATTGAAAGCAGAAGTTGCAGAGAGAGAGGGGGGGGGGAGATGAATTTTAAAAAGTGATTATGTTTAATTAAGTGGAATACACAGATGTTTTGAGTGGCTTCAACACCTCATGTTGATTTAGTAAAGAAATTATATATTCTTTAATATGAGGATATTAAAATCTTTTATAATTATTCCCATGAGCTCAAGGAATAATTAACTACTTAACACATAACAGATTATATTACCAGCTTGGAAGCTAAATGTTCATTTTATTCACTAATTACACAAAATAAACTTTTCATTCCAAGTTCCACTCTTTGGTGGCATGACAGTATTAATAATTTACTATTTAACTGTACTCTTCTTTATATATTTTACTATTTAACCGTACTCTTCCTACATATGCTACTTCTGTTAATCTTATGTCCTATGGAGTGTTTGACTCATCTTTAAAATTCAACATGGAGAAGTTTAAGGAAAATACCAAATATATCAAACATATTCAAACAATCAGTCCAATTGTATGTAATATATATCTTGTGTGTAGGCAACAACTTGGCAAAGTGAGGGCATGTGACCTTGTGGTTGTGGTGTTGCACTTACAATCATAAGATCGTGGTTTTGAATCCTGGACCTTGAGGTCTGCAATCATTTGGATATCTGATGCGTGGCACACTGAGCACCTGTATAGGAGATGTCAACTTCATGGAGAGAGTGAGTTCATGTACAGCATGAACAGTTTGAACACTTTAGACAAATAATCTGTGAAGGTAGTTCAACAAGAAATAGCAGAATTGTCCTTCTCAGACTGGAGAGACTACCAAGAACAACAAGGTGGCAAGTCATTATGTCAGATACAATGTCTTGTGATATTTGTTCCCATGCTCTGTGCTCTGAGTTCAAATCCTGCTGTAATCAACTTTACTATTTATTCTTTGGGGGTTAAAAAAAAAACTATCAGTCCTAGATGGCGGATTGGTAGATCTATTAGACTGTTGACCTAGATACCTTGCTTATATGTTCTGAGTTTAAGTCCCACCATGGGCCACTTGGGTAGTAGACTTAATCTGTTGCTCAATTTAATGCCTTCATCTGACACCTTGGATACCTACTGGAGGCAGTAAGGCCAAGTTAAAGAGGCTCTGTAATGGTCACGGTCACTACCTTCTTTCTCAACTAAAAGATTTAAAAAACCAGCTAGTTAAGATTCCAGACATTTATCTCTGGAATTACTCAGAGAAATATAACATGACATTATCATTTGTATAGGACATACAGAAGCAATGTCCACCTCTCCATATTCTTCTAATATTGTCTGGAAATTAACACAAACCAATAAAATCTCACAAAAATACTAATAAAATTTCTGCAATATAGCAAATAAGGATATTGGAAAACCTCTAGTTTTGAAGGTCCTGCAAAGATCATTGGCACAGCGTTTCCTCCTTGGATTAAACTGCGCACATACACACACACCTCAGCCCAAAGCAAAGCTAAACTAAATCAATATAAGCTGTATTCACTCACAGGTTAGTAATACAGTATCACTTTGTCTAAGAGGCTGGCTGAAACCCCTCAGGCTGAAATCAATAATCAATCTTAATCATTTGTTTGACCAACTTCTACTTCATTTATCCTCTACTACCCTGATACAATATGTCTGTGTTACATGTCCATATTAGTATGGTAAACATTCTTACTTCTGTCATTAGCCCTAGTATTCACAAGGCCAGTACTTAACCTAGTTTCCATAGCATATAAATAATCGAGATTACAACATTCACTCCTGAATGGGATGCTAGTTTGTCACAGGGCTAACTTCCCGGCTATTGCTGGATCTCAAGCCTGAGTTGACTAGAGCAATGGGAAATGAAGTATTTTGCTCAAGAACACAATGCACTGCTGATCTGGGGATTGAAACTATGATCTCATGATCAGGAGTGAAACATCCAACCCACTAGGTCATGTACCTTCACATATTTGACAATAGGTCTTTCAAATTCAGTGTCTTGTAGAAATCAAACATAATTCATTTGGTCAGTTGGCACCTCCTATGCAATGTCATCATAATCTGATATTCAAGCTCTTAACTTCACCCCCTATTTTGACTAGTAAGCAAAAACTATAAAAAATTTCTAATCAATAGTAATTACACCCATAACAATAAGAAAGTTCATGGGAATTGGTGAACAATTCTTGTCAAGCAAAGTAAAAGAGAAAACACTGAAATTTAATTTTAAGAAATAAAGACATACAAGGAGAGTGATTCTGATCTTTGCTCAATTTTAGACATTTCTCAATCTTATTATGCCTCCTTAGAAAAATACAGACTAACATGTACTTATGGGCTCTTAGAACGACTGAGAGGATATAGTTTTTATGTAAGAATAATTCAATATCATAGAATTCAAAATAAGAACATTTGAAAATTTGCAAAAGTGTTTTCTGCATGAACAACATACAGTAAAGTTTGTAGGTTAACACAACACAATTTAAATCATTTGAAATTACTATGCTCATAACGAAAAGGAAGCTCATTAGATAAATGATCATTTTTGTCAAAAAAGACTAGGGAGAGAATTTACATTTGCTAATGGTTTGAAATGATCATTGTCCATTATTATTTCAACATCTACTATTCCAGGCTTGCCTGATTCAGAAAGAATTCATTTATGCAAATTATTTTATGGATTTTTTTTTTGTACACCTGTTTCCCAGTAAGGTAATAGTGTTTCCTTAACTGAACATGTTTTCAGCGAAGACAGGAAACAAATGACACTGTGTGCATAAGATGGTACTTGCTGACAAATATCACATGATATCAAGACAAGGAGATGCAAACACTGATGTGATGGGTATCTTTCAGTTTCCATCTACCATATCCACTTATAAGGTTTTGATCAGTTTAAGGCTATAGGAGTAGGCATTCACTGAAGGTGCATGTATTGGGATTGAACTCAAAATCATGTGGTCGGAAAGTAAACTTCTTAACCAAGTCTGCAGCTTATGAAATCATACATACAAACACCTTAGGGATATATAAAATGAGAACACACAGAGAGGAACCTCTTAAAAATAAATGTCCTACTTGAAGTTTTTACAAAAACAGAGATGCATATGTCTGTGAATAACACTCACAAAATGCACAATACATTGAAATGTCAAAGCTAATTTAAAAGACTAACAAGTCACAGAATTAAAATGCAAGTATTTTGATACTTTTGAATTTGGTGCAATACAGATCATTTGAAATTGTATTTCAAGTTTAAGTTAACTCACAAATAAGTTAAATTATAGCACATACACACACATTTGTTAGAGTTAATTATAGTTCCAATATATATATATAGTGTACTGTTCCATTATCAGGAGAATCAACAAAGAAAGTATTCCATCTAGTGAAAGACATATATCATTTAACAAACACAAGATTAATATAGTAGCTTATATTTAAATCCCTTGTTTATTGAAGTGTATGTATGTATGTTTCCAATATTCCATGAAAACATGTCCAGCCACTGGAAAATATTACCTTGCTGGTAAAAGGTAAGGGCTGATAACATGAAGGGCCTCTGGTCACAGATAATCTACCTCAACAAATTCCGTCTGACATGTGTAAGCATGGAAAAGTGGACGTCAAAAAATAATGATGATATACACACACAGATGTGTGCATGTATGCTCACACACATTTTCTTGTAGCCTTTGTTTAGCATATAAAAATACTTGCACTTATACACACATAGCACTTTAACTGTGACCTAAATCTAGAGTTTTTTTTAAACAGAATTTCAGTGTTATTTAGTTTTTGTGATTTTAATCAAAGGATATAATGATATATACAAAAAAAAACAAAAAAAAATTTCTCCCTATCATCAATGTTGTGAGCAATACGCTGTCCATTTTAGTGGACACTAAAATACAATTTGAGTGTCTATGATTATCAACGTTAGATCTTACATTTCTGGAACACCACTAACTGTTTACAATTAAATACGCAGTCCAAATGGATGTTAAGTAAAAGGCTACATTACAATTTTGGTTTCCAATTGCTGTAATTATGCTAGCAGAAACCTTCTCTGTCAGTACAGTCTGTCTAGCTGCAAACTGTTTGGAGGACAGATGGTTTGGGAGCTAAACATTTGGTGCATAGTAACACACACACACACACACAGGCATATCCATTTCTAAAAATCATTGCACATTGTTATAATACTGCTTAGATGAAATCTTTTTCTGAAAAAATTATATCATCATTGTTTTTTAATGACCACTTTTCCATGCTTGCATGGATTGAACAAAATTTACTGAGGTAGATTTTCTACAACTGGATGCCCTTCCTATTGCCAATCTCTACCTGCTCCCAAGTATGGATAGATATATTTTTGCAGAATATTGGAAATGAATGATACTGTTGGTATGATAATGACACTCATTTACAACCCTCATTTACAGAACCACATGATATCAAGACAAGGACACACACACACACACACACAATGTATATACACAGTGGAGTTCTTTCAGTTCTTTTTTTTTCCCCTATTTACCAAATCCATTCACAAGGCTACATACAACGAGGATGACACTCCAAAAGCTTGAACAGTTCCAATGGGAAATGATGCCCCAGCCACCATATTTGCCAGACATTGCCCCATCTGATTATCATTTGTTCTGCAGTCTTCAAAATATTTTGGACGGAAAAAAAAAGAATTCTGTAGACAAGGAAAGAACAATATTGGGGGAGTATTTTTCGTCAAGGACAAGTAAATTTTGGAAGATGGGCCTTGCAAGTCTACCAGATTAAAAAAGAACTTCATTTATCTTAATTTTGAAAAATAAAAGTATAAAAAAACCCACATTATTTACGGGATAATCCAGTATATATAATCTTTTATTTGTTTCAGTCTTTTGACCATGGCCATGATGGAGACCGGCTTTAGTCAAACAAATCGACCCCAGGACTTATTCTTTGTAAGCCTAGTACATAATCTATTGGTCTCTTTTGTCGAACTGCTAAGTTACGGGGACGTAAACACATCAACATCAGTTGTCAAGCGATGGTGGGGGGGGACACACAAGCATGTATATATATATATGTATGTATATTTATATTTATACACACACACACACACACACACACACAATGGGCTTCTTTCAGTTTCCATCTACCAAATCCACTCACAAGGCATTGCTCAGCCTGAACCTGGAACTATGTGGTTGGTATATATATCTGTTATTTTAGTGGGACCATCAAAGGTCAAACAAATTTAGCTATCAGATACTATCAAACACCAACACCATCTCCCTAAAAGAAATATTTACTAATTTGTTACAGATCATCCCTGGCCTAATCTCACTGAAACAAACTAAATATTAATAACAACTTCACTAAATTCTTAGCACATGTTCACATTTACATCAATAAGTACAAAACCTTTTGGTATACCTGAACTCAGCCTGTTTACCAAAAGAACCCTTTTGTTCTTTTGTTCTGTCTAAATACTAAATCCTTCAGTCTTCAGTAAAGATCCCTTTACATAAATATTGAACAACCTTAATTTCTTGTTTTCCACTCACTCTGCTAACCTAATAGATAAACTGTTATAGTACAATTTCAGGTCAGGTTGTTCTATTTACATAAAAGCATGTGTAATCATTAGAAGTCAATGACTCTTACTTTCACCAATTTTTTGATAGAGAAAGAAGAGAGAAGGGGAGAGAGAGAGAGAGAAGATAGAGAGAGGGAGGGAAAGAGAAGATAGAGAGAGGGAGCATGAGAAGATAGAGAGAGGACGAGTAAGAGAAGAGAGGGAGGGAGAGAGAAGAAAGCAGAAAGAGAGAGAAGAAAGCAGAGGGTGAGAGAAGAGAGGGAGGGAGAGTGGAGAGAAGAGAGAAAGTGAGTGAGAAGGTTGAAGCGTGAAAGAGAGAAAGAAACAGAGAAAGGTAATTCATTTTATTGACCATATAAGGATGAAATGAAAAATCAACAGCAGCAATACATTTCTCAATAACAACAACTATTTCTCCTCATTCTACAATGTAAGTCATTATAAAGAACACCAAATTAGCTACAGCTGAGCAACTCTGTGGTATGAAGATAGCTGTGGAATCCGAGTGAGTGATGTTATCTGGCACAAAACATAGACAGTGATATAACAATTTGATGTATGATGACACAGTACAATCCTATATGTGATGTTTGGCTAGACTTACACAAGCAATGATACCTAGTACAGTATTCCTCATTACTTTAGATAAACATCTAGTGTAAACTTCTGTTATTAAAACTATTTGTAACAATGAAAGGTGTGTATAAATATTTGTGATAGGATTCAAGATGGGAGACAAATCACAAATGTACATAAAAAAAAAATTTAGGGTGATGGTCACTGAGAAAAGTAAACTTTTAAATATCAAAATACATTTAAAATGTTCACCTATTGAGTTTACTGCTTTTTAACCTATTGCCTTGAAGTAACTTAGGTATTAGACCGTACCTTAGTTATGTCGGATCTCTGCTGATAAGTGCTTCAATGATTCTGTTATGAGTTTATATTAATGATTTTCAGTGTTAAATTAAGGTTATTTTACTGAAGATTTATGAATATTAACAAAACATTTATTAATGGGATCATAATTATTATTAAGTTCAAGTTGACTTTATGATATCATAAATATTTATCTAAGTTGATTTTACAATAATATTTCATCTATTTATTTTATTTTTTTTTTACTATTTTCCTGGTGTTAGAAGTTGCTGACATATTTTATGTTTTTAACTGTTATTTCCTTTAATTATCTTCAGGTAATATGCTTGAGCAAAGCCATTTGAAGTACTGTGTCAGCAACACATCCAGTATGAAGAAAATAGTTAAAAGAAACTAACAATATGTTACAATAATACAAGTAACAATAAAATCTCATTTAGAATTTAACATGACAGTTTGAAGGAAAAAAAATCATAGATACAAAAAACCATCAAAAATATTCCTTTTTAATGTAACACCAGTATTTTGTAAACTCTAAATATATATATAACCCCTTGTGTCTGGTGGTTTGGAGAAAAGACAAGAAAAAATGAAAGCAAAAAGAATAAATGCTGTATAATTAATTATGAAGATAAATTTAGTGACCTTTGCAAGCTGCTGTGAGACATGTGTAGAAAATTATCAAGCAGACATCCTGTGTAGCCTGGTATAAAAATTTCCTAATAAGAGACTGCAGAGAATGGAAGTAACATTGATAACAACATGTTATCTTTAAACAGAGTTGAAGTACATTCACACTTTTATGTAGTCTTAACATGTTAAATAAAATGTGTAAAGAAGGAAAAATCCTGAAAGACTTCATGATTGGAGGTGATGCAGAGACACTGATAGGGAGAAAGAAACAGGCATCGATAGGGGAGAAACAGAAGAATAGCAAAATCATCATCATCAGTAGCAGCATTATTTTAGCATCCATTTATTCATGTGTGCATGGGTTACATGGAATTTGTTACAGTCACCAATGATTATCACACACACACTCTATATGTATACTTGTATGTGTTGTGCGTGAAAATGAAACTGCATATGGTAGAATACGCAATTCAAAAAGTTGGCCCAGAAAGATGAAAAACCAAAACAGACATGAACTTGGAAGCTCTTCACCAGCAATCTACCCAGATTTCATGGTGATTTCAACACCTTAATTATAAATATATAATTAATGTAAAAAGTACCCATGCTGGTGCCACATATAAAGCACCTCATGTCAGTACCATGTATAAGGCACCCATGCCAGTGTCATGTAAAAAGCACCCGGTACACTCTGTAAAGTGGTTGGTATTAGGAAGAATACCTGGCTGTAGAAACCATACCAAAATAATCAGAGGTAGGGCAACCTGCCCAACCCATGCCAGCATGGAAAACAGATGTGTGATGATATATATATATATATATATATATATATGACAAAAAAATCAAACTATTTTGTGAAAAAGTAATTGTAAATTAATTGATAAAGATTAATCAATTAATCTCAGGTGATTATTTACACTATGCTTTGACTGGCAGAACTGCCAAATGTTCTTTGCTGCTTTATTCTATATCTATGATATAAGCTCAATACTGACACAACCAAAACTGTCTCTGGTTTCATTACATCAACTGAATTGGCTTCTACTAAAGTACTTATATTTAATTATAAATCCTGACTGAAATCTCATTACATGACTGATAAATATGATTTAACTGATCAAAATTTGTATGATATAATACACACACATTATCATCACTTAACATCAGTTTTCCATGCTGATAAGATATCAGCATATATAAAGTATTTCAGTGTATATAATAAACTGTATAAAGTTACTGATCAAAGAGATGCATGCGAGTTGCTCGATATTTCCTAGATCAAGAAGGCAAAATTTATAGCATTAAAAACAGAGATAATACAGTGCCTTTTTGTTCCCCATCTCTACAAGACTTCGGAAATTTAATTAGCTTACTTGAGGACCTAAGCTATTGAAGCATGAGTAAAAGACATCGAAGATTGATTTTATTACCAGCATTTGTAGGAGATCAAAGGGCATAGTTCTCTCACAAGTTTTATACAGTATCATTAGACTGTTTCTTCGCTGCTTGATGTGATGTATTCTGAATTTACTTACTCTTTCAGTGTTAAATGTACTTTGATTTAATGATGAACACTAATGAGCATCTATTTGAAAGGCATTATATAGTTAAAAATTCTAAGGGATTGTTCTTTCTGTAATATAAACTGAATGAAAACTAGATTTATTTTACACCAGTAAGAGTAATGACTGTTTAATATCAAACACTTCATACAGTATAAAAAATACCATATAACAGACAATACTGTGACTAAATTTTATATAGGAGAACTACATTACTTGATATAGCATGAACAAATATATACTTATACATAAAATATAAGTATATATATAAAATATATATACAAGATATTTTACACATAAAATATATAAGTATATATACTTATACATAAAATACAATATATATAGTAATAACAAGTGCAGTTAAGTGTCATAAAGACAGAGTAAGTTAAGTGTTATAAAGATAGAGTAAGTGTGAAGGTGGTGTTGGTGGAAAAAGCAGTATGGTTTAGCAAATATGATTGTGGTGATAGTGGTTAATAAGTGTCAAAAGTGATACTGAAGATGATGATGGTATTGGTGGTGGTAGTTAAGGTAGAGGGGCCAACTATGTCACAACCACAGGAAACCAACTCTTTGACTATCCCAACCTACAGTTTCCTATTCTGTCCTCATTTAAAAAACAATTACTCACAATTTAGTACATTTTTCTCTGTGTCAAACTTCCTCTTGGGTTCTTTTCGCAATCACTAGTGAAGCAGCTTTTAATCTTCCAAATTTAGTTGACAACAGCCAACCCCTTGTTTGAGACCATTTGAAATAGCTTTGATATAATCATTAATGAAGAAGAGCTATAGAAATGATTGGATAATACCAAAACATGGAACTAAGCAGATCCAATATAATCATCATCATCATTGTTTAACATCTGCTTCCATGCTGGCATGGGTTGGATGATTTGACTGAGGACTGGCAAGCCAGGAAGCTGCACCAGGCTCCAATCTGTTCTGGTAAGGTTTCTATAGCTGGATGCCCTTCCTAATGCCAACCACTCCAAGTGTAGTGGCTGCCTTTTACATGCCACAGGGTTGGGGGCCAGTCAGGCAGCACTGGCATGGATCACACTTGAATAGTGCTTGTTACATACCACCGGCACAGGAGCCAATCAGGTGGCACTGGCATTGACCATGCTCGAATGGTGCTTTTTATGTGCCACCAGCAGTCACAACAAAGATTATGGTAACAATAAGACAGTCCAAGTTCCCTATATGCATCAAGATTGGTCGATGTGCTTTTTTGTTTGTCTTTTTTTTTTATTACCTTTAAGCATTTCAGAAGTCGGCAAATTAAAGTCTATCATTATATTCATACTGGAGGTTGAATTAGTACCAAGGAATTCAAACAAACATGCTGAGCTAAACTAGATTAGACACTGCATAAATAATACAGAGACTCCATCCATATATGATGAAAGTTATGCTCTGCTAATGAGATTATAAGACAGAAACATATCCTGATTGTCTTCTGTATTTTCCAAAGGATAAAAAAAAAAAAAAATGGAAGAAAATAATATGAAAATAATTAAATAATATATACCAGTATTTGCTACCAGCAACACAATGTAAATCACTTTTCTTACAAACAGTACATGTCACTTCCTTTCTTTATCAAATATGCAAATATTCAAGTTTAACACAGCGAAAAATAAATATTTACACAAAGTCCAATCCAGCCCATATGTGTGGTTTATATAACAACTCTACTATTTTTTTCAATTGCAAAGATATCCCTCTCTTTTAATGCTATCAGTAGGGAACTGACGCAATATTGTTTTTTATCACCACATAACTATATTTAGTTAGCCTTTGAAAGTTACCTAACAAAGCTATAAAAATTGTAAAGTATATTGTAAGAAGTGCATTAGCAGTGAGGTTAAGGTACCAGACTACAGATAAATGATAAGTTTAAAACATTATAAGCGTTTTTGGTCTTTTGAACACCACCAAACAAAATAAAATGGTATACAATCTAATGACTTACAGTGGCTTTTTGTAAAGTTCTCTAAATTACTTTTGCTAATTTTTTTACTTCAAGATTGAATGGTTACTAACAGGAGGCATCATTCAACAGTAAAAGCAATTCATCTGACAAATAACCTGCGACACATGTAAAGTGTAACAAAAAAAAAAGCAAAAAAAAAACACCCCTCCGCCCAAAAAACCCAAATAGAACAAAGTCAAAGTCATTAATTAACTCTGTGATTTGTTAAAGATTAATCAATCCCAGCTAGTTGATTATTAATCCATTAGCATTCAAATTACCGTCAAATGTAATACTTATTTATTCACATGGTTTTGTATTAATCAAGCATTATCAATGTAGCTCTGAGATTTTGATGATGTGATTGCTTATTTTTAGAATGATATTGTTGGGTAGGTGTAAGAGTCCAGATCTGGCCAGTTTAACCCTTTCGATACCAACACAGCTGAAACCGCCTCTGGCTCTGTAGTACAAATGTCTTGTTTTCATAAGTTCTGAATTAAAATCTTCCACCAAACCTTATGTTCCTAACACTAGCTTAATGATAACTAAGTTATTTTACTAAATTCTTTGTTATACTTAGAATTAATTGAAAGAAAAACAGCATTTCAAAAGAAATATAGTAATGAAATGTTAAGCATAAAATGGGTAGAATATTTGGGCTACATATGGCCAGTTTGAATACTAAAGGGTTAATGCTGTTTTGATTGGTAGAATCTCAAATTGTTCTCAGGAGTTATTATATTCTGTATCTTTAATATTATTTCTTTCAATACCAACTCAGCCAAGTGAATGACATACATTTTCAGAAAGTGATTGACAACAATTTTCAATATAGGACTATAAAAAGTTGGTGTCATTACCCTATGAAAGTAACTGGCTTGAATTAAAATCATGAGCAATATCTCACAGTAATATTTCTAGATTTCTACGAGCAAAAAGCTTTCTGTGTATGACTATTTATAACATGCCTCCAAATAAATAAATTAAAAAGTTACAAAGCCTCTCCACATGTTTCATCATTGTTTTAAAATCTATTTTTGCGTGTTTGCTTGGATCAGTTGTAGTTCATCGAAGCATATTTTCTATGCCTTTCTTATCAACCCTTACTTATTTCTAAGTGTGGTAATACTTCCCCGTGATGGAACATGCTTTCATAGAAATGAGTGACACTACTTGTATGAAGGTGACAGTCATTAACGACTATCAGACAATGGCAAGATGAGGAAAGATATGCGTATGACAGACATTTTCAGTTTCTATCTACATATTCTACCCTCACGACTTTGCAGCTGTCTGAATACAAAACCAAGCAGCCAACTTCAAACCTTACTATCACAATCTGATACTTGCTACATAAAGTACATTCTTTTATACCCAAGAATAAATAGGTGCCACTTCTTTGTTCAACAAAATGCAAATATTCAAGTTTGACTAACAAAGAAAAATAAACATTTATACAAACAAAGTCCAATCCAAGCCCATATGTGTAGCATATATAACTACATTAATACTTTACAGTTACAAAGAGATAACCTCACCTCTAATATCAGTGGGGAACTGCCGCATAAAAGCAGGTGTGGATTGTTAAATATAAAGTTAAATTTAACATTCCATACCTTTTCTATGTATTATATTTACAAGTTTATATGTGGTACAATTGGCGTAAGTAAAGTGATTTAAAATTTTGGTACAAGGCCAACAATTTGGGGTAAGTCAATTACATCGATGCCAGGGTTCAACTGGTACTTATTTTATCAACCCCAAAAGAATGAAAGGCAAAGTTGCCTTTAGTAGAATTTGAACTCAAAGCACAAGGCTAGACAAAATGCCACAAAGCATTTTGCCTGGCATGCCAATGATTCTGCCAGCTCATTGCCTTATTGATATTAGTAAATTAAAACTACTTTTCTTCTTCAGTTCTCCATTTCTTCAAAAACACCCAACAAATGTGGAAGGTTACTGGAATAACATAATTTGGTTGAAGCTGAATAAACTTATAATATGGAGAAATGATTTTTACTGATGTATCTGTAGAAAGTACCATCATGAAATGTGTGAGGAGAGAAGAGACAAACAGGGAGCACCAACTATTAAAATTAATTTCTGTAGTTGAAATCTTGAATACTACAAGAAACTTGCACATTTTGATAAAAATATAATAAAAGTACAAGTTTTATGAATTTTCTAGACAGTGTAGATTTAATAATTACTTTCTTTTAGTTTAAGTTATGCATGCTCAACTAATTAATAAGTAGCCTCCTTCAGTATGGTATGGGTATATTTACCAACTTCTTTTTAACATAAGCAAATGAACTTTTCCCACACAAAATTTATGTCCATTCAAAAGGATTACTCCTGACATGCGAAATTTAGCTGGAAAGACAACTGAAGTGAATCCCACTATATTGCATCTAGAAAAATATAAATTAAAATCAAGAGTTTTAAACCAAATTAAAATCAAGAATTTTAAATTTGGCACTTAAAAAAAAATTAAATAATGTAAAGCAGGGCTTCACCATCTCCACCAATCATTAAGCATGGCTGCATGGTTATGAAGTTCATTTCTCAACTTTGTTCTGGGTTCAGTCCTACTGCACAGCACCTTGAGCAAGTATCTTTAGTAAACACAAACTGAAAGAAGCCTGTCATATATGTGTGTGTATGTGTATCTATGAATTGACATCATGTGATTGTTGTAAATAAGCATCATCATCATCATACAAATGATGCTGATCATTTCATCTTTTGTGAAAAACATAGATACAGGGAAATATTACCCCACTTAGAAACAGGTGAGAGTTGGTATTGGGAAAGGCACCCAGCTGCAGAAAATCTGCCTCAACAAATTCTACCTGACTCATGCAAGAATGAAAAAGTAAATATTAAATGATGATAATGTGTGTATGTACCTCCTTTCAACACCACACAATTACAAAAATAATAGTGATGATTTCTCATGTGACACAACCATTCATTGTAAAAAAGTATGTGCGTGTATGTGGGGAGTGTATGGTTAGGTCAAAATACCCCTACATAATTGATATTTCTGAATTCCAGAGTAATGGAAAGTAAATTTGACCTTGCTAAAATTTGAATTCAGAATCAAATACAAGGCATTTTGTCCAATATACGTTAGTTTCTGCCATTCCATCACTCTAATGATTTCTTTCATAGGCAGTAAGCCCTGAAATTTGGTGGGGGTGTGGGTTGGGGAAACAAAGTTGATTATATTTACCTAGCATTTGACCGATACTCCACTGACTAATGAAGGATGAAAGGTAAAGTTGAACTCGATGGTATTTGAACCTAAAACATAAAGAGCTGGAACAAATACCGTTGAGCATTTCATCCGATATTAAACAAGAGCTAGCAAGAGAGCATTTAAGTAGTGATTTGACTTGCTAGGAATAGCAGTCAAATCACCCTCAACTTGCACCTTTCTAAAAACTGATTGGAAGACAACAGGTAATGTAATCCTAAGGGATGGTCAAGGCTAGAATGCCTTTGATCATAAGTCTGCTCAGTCAGGGCTAAATGGGATTCAACAACAGCAACAAATGACTATTTTTTTTTTTTTACTAAACACCTTAGAGTATTTTGTTGAAAATTTTAAGTGCTTAAATGTCACATGGTTGATAGAAAACATGTATAACTTAGTCATGTGCATGTGTGTGTATTAACACATGTATAGACATTCATACATGTAAACAATAATCCCCAAAACAATAACCAAATATTCCTCAAATCACACTGTAGTGTCAAGAGGAAAAAAAGATCACTAGCTGAAAATGTATTCCAAGAAACAAAATCCAAAAAAATAAATAAATATAATTAAATAAATGACAAGCTAATCATGGCTGGAACTGATGTTCCCTGTAACTTTTAGCCATAGGTGTGCACAGAAATGAAATTTGCACTGTGTACACATTTTCTTTCTTTGTAGCATCTATGCAAGTAATTATTGTTTAAATTTCTTCAATTAAACAAATCTGATTTCATCTTGTAAACCATGCATTTCAAATTTTCAGTCCGGCTCCCCTTGTAGAAAAATGTATCTGTAAACACAAGTGCACAGCTCAGAGTGAATGGTGCTGGAACACCTATCATAAGTGTACCTGGGGGAATTAGGGTTCACTTAGGACTAAACAACATTTCCTAAATAGGTCATAAAGTAATAGTAATTCTGCAGTCTGTTTTGATGCTACTCATAATCACCAAGGGACAGTGTATGGTCCTTTGAGGAAGTGTTTTCTACAACAGCCACAAGCTGACCAAAGCCTGTTGAGATCTGGTAGATAGAAACTGAAAGAAGCCCATCATATTTGTGTGTGCATGTGAGTATGTGTTTGTTCTTGTCTTGATATTGCTTGATAGTTGTAAACTAGTGTCGTTATCATACAAGTGGTGTCCTTTTGTCTGTGAAAATATGTCTGGCCACAGGAAGATGTTATTGCTTGCAAATGGTGAATTTTGGCAAGCAGATGGGCATCTGGCTGTATAAAATTTGCCTTAATGAATTATGTTAAGCATGACATATGGAAGCATGCAAAAAAAATAATGATTATATAGACAAAGATATTTTCAAAAAGAGCTTACCGATTCATCAGAATTTATGTTCCTTAATGTGTTTTCTAGCTGCAAATAAAAGAAATATTTTTCCTTAAATTAAGACTTGAAACAATTGTAAAAAAATTCTAAACATACAGATAAATTAACACAGTTTATAAATAATTAACATTAAAAAAAAAGGAAAACAAAATAACAGAAAGTAATTTGGTCAATGCTAAATGTAGGTTTCAGACAATTGCAAATAAGTTTGGAAACAATGTTAAACAGTAAAATAACACTGAGTCAGTTACTTTGGTAATACTAAGTGGATATAAACATCTCTGTGATGTGTGTGTCACTAACTAAACAAAGAAGAGATAGATAGACAGGCAGAATCATAAATATCTAAAACAATCTGTAAGAATTAATGGTTTAGAATTGTGATGAGGGAAATATCAACCATTCCTCCAGCCCACAGTAACTATTGTGTAAGAGAATAGCTGCTGGTATATTTTGTTAGAGGGTTTAATTTATAAAATTATAGCTATTCAAATCTATTTTGGTGTCTCTGTTATTACTGACCAATGCTGCAGCCTTTAATAGCAGTAATTTAGTTGATTCACTAACAATGTTAATGTACTTACAGTTTTTATTTATTTACCAGCAGAGATACCTGACGTTGCTTGGGATAAAAATTGTATAGTTTGTGTGTGTATATATGTGTGTATATATATATATATATATATATATATATATATATATATATATATAACAGTTATGTTGAAACAGGTGATACAGGAAAGTGTAGCATTGATGACAAAACATTTGTGGAGTAAGTTTTAAAGCTTTGCATAAATGACAATTTGAAATTAGCACACCAATTTGGATAGAATTATAATTTTTATAAGAATGGAATGAATCACATCTGAAAGCACCTCCAGGTGCTGTGAAGAATGAATTTTTACGCGGTCTGTTTCTGAGAGCTATTCTATTGGACCTCTGTGTAATCTAGTGTGCTGAATAAACATTTTAATGGTTCAGCATTAAGTGCTGCAGATGCCTTTACTGATCTTGAGCAAGTCTCGTCTCCCTTCTGTCTTGAGACTCCATTAGATGTGCTGCAGCAAGCTTTTGCTGATGTTGAGAAAATCTTTGATCTTTGGAAAGTGTCATGTCCATTCTGCATTGAGACTCCATCTGACATGCTGCAACATGCCATCGCTGATGTTGAGAAAGTCTCATGTCCCTTATGTCTTAAGACTATCACCTTCAGTTTTCTGCATTCCTCATTGCTTTATAGGTGTTTCTGGAGATATTATGTTTTTTCTTTGGTGGCCTATTTTTTCAATATTTTAAAGAAAACATTGAGGATAAAAAAAAATATACATTAATCTCTATTTTTGTAAGCAGTTGTATGTAGCATGTTTATATTTTTGTATGCAGTGTAAATTAACCAAATATAAGCAAATTGTAAACACCTTGCAACTGCTGTGATAATTATTAATTGTTAATTGAATGGTAGATGTGTATTTTTATATAACTTGGACCTTCCATGTAATTGTTTTTTGTCAAGAGTTTCACCTCCAGCCATTCTCGTCAGAAATGTATATGTATGTGTGGATGTATGCGTGTGTTTAATAATGTACATAATGGGTGTGCAAATACACACACAAACACATATATGCGATGATACGCACGCATATACTCTCACATACAGTAATACACATGTAGTAAGAGAGACACATACATACATTCATACGTCAGTCATCATGTGTATATGTATGTGTAGATGTGTGTGCGTTTAATAACGTACCTAATGCAGAAACACACCCAGTCAGAGAGACATACACACTCATACACTCAGAGACACATACACACTCATATATGTTATGTCGTCGTAGTATAAAATGTCCTTTACTATCATGTATGTATTGAACATGCAAATACACACATAAAGTGAAACAATATTATAGTCTTATCACATTAGAATTAAAAGTGAAACAATATTATAACGCACAAGGAAATCAATTGTAGACAAAATTACAAACCCCATTTCAGCATATAAAGCTGTAGAAAAATAGGTGGAGTGAAAAAACTTGAGCCACTTTAGGATATCTTTATCTTTAACACATGAAGTGGTGTGGTTGAATTCTCATTGGTTAGTAATGAAGGTTTATTGGTTGTATCACAACGGTTTTCGATAAAGGGAGAAATGTAAATAGTATATTTAAATAGAGGGCAAAAAATTTTAAATAAGTGATGTTGTAGGGAAAATGTACAAATAGTGTGAAGGCAAAGATATTTATGCATGAGAGAGAGAGAAAGAGAGAGTGAGTGAATGAAAACAAACATAGGCTTTAAAGAGAAGTACTGCAGAAGTGAGAAAGAGAAGAGATAAATAAAGAGAGAGAAGAAGGAGGGAATTGCTTGAAAACTGCAGGAGTTGGAGGGAGAGTATCAGTTGAAAACTGCATTTTTCACAGAAAAACCCATGCGTAAAACCCAGTTGGTTTTTTGCATTACATGGGAACTCTGGGCAAAATGTTATGGTCTATGACCATCCTTGGCACATAAGTAATGTATGTGTAAAGTTTGGTAAAAATTGGTTGAAAACTGTAGAAATGCATACATACTACACACACAATCCTTTGTTTTATATATATTTATATATAGATTTCTGAAATTCCACATCTAAAATGCAAACCACTTAACGGGTTCTGTTCTTGAGAAACCAAAATCAGTTCTAATAGGAAAGTACACAATTTTGAGACAATCTTTCACACATACAATGTTTTAACTCTTTTGGTATCAAGCTGAGACCACTCTTGTTTCTATGATACAAACTTTCTGTTAAAAGTGATCTAAATTATAATTTCCACTAAAATTTCATGTTCATTTATGTTTCAAACACTATTTTAATAATTGTAAAGTTATTTCATCATTTTTAAAATGCGTTAAAATAAAGCCAGAGTATTTTAAGAGAAAGACTGGTAACAAAAGAGGTTAAAGTTCAAAACATCTAGTTTTTACTGTTTAATTTTTACATTATTCTAGCTAAAATAATTAAATGTAAAACTTTTACAACTTTACTAAAAAGACAACTTCAATCTTTGACACATAAGAAAGATTAATCTCTCCTGTCATGTTACAATAGCTATCTAGGAAGTATAATTTATGTCATTGTCACTTCAAACTGGACACCAGTAAGTTGTACAGTTGTCTCAAATTGAACAAGAGATTGTTATGATAATGTTCCTACTCTACCACAAAGAAAATGAAACCTATGTTGGGGTGTATAGCAAACAAAAGTGAAACAAATTAAAGACCACACTTCTGTTATGAATAAGAAAGATCAAAGCAATATGTAACTGAGATAACATGTAAAAAAATTACAACAATAAATATACACAGATGTATATTACAAGTGTCAGATTAACAAGATTAACTGTTTTTCTTCTCCCATCAATAAACAAATAAATGTATGAATACAGCTGTTATTACACAGCAGGATGGCACATATAGTGAGGAAGCTTTAAGTAGTGACAAAAGCAGACTTGCTATTTTACACTGAATGTTATCTAAGATGGGAGACATTAAATGTTCACTGTTTTTATAGCATTTTGCCATCAAATTAAGACACAAAATAATTTCTTTATTCTTCTATTATAATGAAATAAAATAAAAATTATAAACTGAAGATTTTGAGTACATGATACTGTCAAATCATTTCAAGAAATGATATAAGAGAAAAAAGGCCTGCAAATGATATTTTAGCATTAATTACAAGCTATACTTAAACTGAACTTCGATATCTGATAGTCAAGTGAGGAGTAGAACAGATGAGTGGACATACCTTTGCCCAATAATATAACAAATTAATTTTTTAAGAAATTTTATAAAATCATTCATACTATATCAAATTGTTGGCTTTTTTCTTTAGTTGTGTTTAGTTTTTTTTGGCGTATTTAGACAGTTTTTTTCTGATTTTAATTATGTCAACAGAAGATACTTTAATAATATCTCAGAACTATATTGCTATCTATTTGCTTGTTATAATAAAGAAGCACACATAAGTCAATACATCATTATAAATAAATATGATATACATAATAGATGCAAGCTTGATTGCATAGTTGAGAAGCTTGTTTCCCAATCACAATGCTGGGTTCAATTCCACTGCATGGCACCTCAAACAAGTGTTTTCTACTATAGCCCTGGACAGACCAAGGCTTTGTGAGTGGATTTGGTAGCCAGAAACTGGAAGAAGCTCATCATGCATGCATATGTGTGTACATGCGCACGTGCTAGTGTCTTCTTGACTTTGCATCATGATAGATGTAGACAAGTTCACTGTCATACAATCAGTGTTCATTTCCAATCTTGTGTGAAAAGATATCAGTCCATGGGGAAATATTTTTCAACTAGGAAATAGGTGAGGGGGTGATAACAGGATAATCATCCAGCCATAGAATATCTGTCTCAATAAATTCTGTCTGACCCACGTGAGCATGGTTTGTGGACACTAAAAATAATGATGATGATTGGGAGTGGGGGTTATAAAATCTAAGCCTTTTAATACCAAAATACCTGAGATCGTCCCTGATTCTATGATACAAACTTGTTTTAAGGAGCATTATTTACATTTGGCGATATTTGTCCTCATCTTGCTTTTTGTTAACACAACGTTTCGGCTGATACCCTCCAGCCTTCATCAGGTATCTTGAGGAAATTTCAAACTTGGGTTCTCATTCCTAAGGTATTTTTTTGATGTTATTATTATTAAGAGCATGAGCTACCAACCCCAAGATTCCGAGTTCGATTCCAGGCAGTGACCTGAATAATAATAACATTAAAAAAAAAAACACCTTAGGAATGAGAACCCAAGTTCGAAATTTCCCCAAGACACCTGATGAAGGCTAGAGGGTATATCAGCCAAAACATTGTGTTAACAAAAAGCAAGATGAGGACAAATATCCGTCAAATGTAAATAATGTACATAATTCCTCATCTCTTAAATATAGAATTGTTTTAAGGTGGTCTAAATTAACACTTTCATTAAAATTTCATGGTAATTTACAGCCTAAACACCAGGTTAATAACCACAAAATTATACTTAATTCTTCATTATTTGCAGAATTTGGTGGAACAAAGGCAGATCATTTCAACAGAAATAATGGTAACAAAAAGGTTAATATTCTCTCTGCAGCAATGAAAAACATTTTTGTCTTTTTCCACCATTTAAATGGTTCTAAACATACTGAAAAGTATAGTAACAGAGCTCAAAAATCAATCTATCCGTGTGATATCATTTAAAGAGCTGTGATTAAGTAAAACTTTAATACCTTTGGATTCAAGACTTAACCAGCAAATCGTTTTGATTTTCCATTACCAATGTCTATCAACAATTTGCTAGGAGCTACTAATAACAAATCAAAGATTTTAGTTTTATAAACTCTTTATCAATATTTACAAGAGATCTGTTCTACTTATGAAATTCTCAATGTTTTACTCCTTACTATGGAGTAAAACATAAATTCTCATCAAACTACTCACTGTTCATTAGGAAACTGAGCTCAAACTGTAAATCAAGCCAGTCAGTTTAATGATCTTACCACATACACACATAAAAATCCCACACTAAAATTAATTTTAGCCAGTTCAATTACCTTTATCTTACAACCTACAGAACCTGCCACCATGTTGAGGTACTACTTGGAAGGTTTTATTTGAACAAGTTGAATTCAGTATTTATTTTCAAGTCTAGTACTTATTCTATCAGTCACTCAATGAAATGCTATGTCATAGGTGATGTAGACAAACCAACACTGGTTGTCAAGCAGAGTGGGTGGCAAACATAAACATGCAGTTGCAAAGCAAACTTCTTAACCACTGAAACAAAGGCAGTGTATTTCAGGAAAAATTTTAATTTTTTTAAAATTCATCATTTTACCCAGTTATTTTACTACCTCTAGGGGTTTCGTAAAGGCAATGAGCTGGCAAAATCGTTAACACATCAGAGAAAATGCTTAGTGGCATTTCTTCAAGCTCTTTATGCCCTGAGTTCAAATCCTGCTGAGGTTGATTTTGCCTTTCATTGCTTCAAGAGTCAATATAATTAAATACCAGTCAAGTACAGTGGAAGGGGTGGGGGCAATATAAATGACTTGTCTACTAATGACTTGTACCATCCGAACGTGGCCGTTGCCAGCGCCGCCTTGACTGGCCTCTGTGCCGGTGGCATGTAAAAAGCACCAACTGATCGTGGCCGTTGCCAGCCTCGCCTGGCATCTGTGCTGGTGGCACATAAAAAGCACCCACTACACTCACGGAGTGGTTGGCGTTAGGAAGGACATCCAACTGTAGAAACACTGCCAGATCAGACTGCGCCTGGTGCAGCCTCCTGGCTTCCCAGACCCTGGTCGAACCGTCCAACCCATGCTAGCATGGAAAGCGGACGTTAAACAATGATGATGATGTCTACTATCCTCAAAATTACTGGCTTTGAATCCTGCAACAGACCAGCATTCTATTCAGGGGGATTGTTGTGAACTTGGTCACTTATATGCCATGGAAACTGGGAAAGCAGCCTTATGCGACTAGGACTCAAGAAAAATGGAAAAGGATGGGGAAAGTTCATGTCAGTCAGCTTCCCTTTTTTTAAGCAGAAAGAAATAAGTTGTTATTTATAGTAATGGTATAAAATTTAAAATAGACAGGAATGCGATATTATTTAAGGTGATGTTTAAAATACCAGAATATTGATTTCTTCACAACTGATTTCCTTATTGATTTCCATATTAAATTAATCAGCTGTATACAGAAATGGAGTGTTTATCAAGCATGAAAGAGTGAGAGATTAATGCAAAATTTCATACACCAAAACATCCATACCACTAAACGTTAATTTTAGTCAACTTTCCAAAACTAAGATCAGTGAGAAACCATGAATCATTCTTGTTAGATCACACTTTTTCTATTTTTTTCAATAGTAAATTAAACTTCAGCACAAGATATTTGAAAAGATTATATTAAAATGTTCATGACCTAAGACATACATAGAAATAACATACCTGCAAAACCTCTCAAAATGCTAATATTTAATAAAGCATATATTTAATCAGAGGGCAGAAACTATTTTCTAAATCTATGGATAGTGTGTAAAAGGTGAATCAGAGGATCGTGTTGAAAGGTTTAGAAAAACAAAACAAACTTGTAAGTATAAATAATGTATAATATATACTAACCAAGTCATAGAGCAGATAAAAATGGATGACTATTGCTAACAATCTAAATACACAAAATATATAGAGATAAAAAGAATTTTTTATGAAGAGAAAAGAAACATTTTTGAAAAGATCCTATGGCTTGCTTAATCACATATAAATATGTATAGAATTGTATTCATTTCTCTCTTTCTCTTCATATGAATATATATTTACCCCTATATTTAGCCACTGACAATTTCAGTGTTTTTATGGTACAATAACTATCAAATTGCAGTATAATGATTATATAACCTCCTGTACAACTAAAATTAGAGGTAGTGAAATGCCACTGTAATTGTCTAGAAAAATCCTGGAAAGTTAAACAGGTACATCTAAATAAGCTAACTGAACTGTTCTATGGGGTAGTTTCTATCAATTTCAAATACTCATATGTATCCAGACAAATCCCTTTAGAGAAAAATCTAGCTTGCTAATTTAAATGTATTCGTTTCCTTTTAGTATTAGTTGAACTGGTGACCTCATTTTGATTGTTACTTTCACTATGTTTTGGCTGTTGTATGCTCCAGCCTTCTTCAAGAGTCTTGTGTTGAACTCAGTTGTTGTATCAGAATTTCAAACCTAACTGCTTATTTGATTTACAGGAGTACATAGTTCTCATTCTGTTGTCTGCATTTTGTGAATTTTTTATTTTTTTGCACCAAGAGGTTCTGAATTTGATCCTAGGCAAAGCACAAAGGCAATTCACATAATGCAACTGAAGCACCAAGAAAAAAAAATGTCACGAACTGCAGAGAACACAATGAGAACAGTGCACCCCGGTAGATCAAATAATGGATTAGGTTTGAAATTCTGATAGAACAACTGAAATGTAATGAAAGTAACAATCAAAATGAGGACACCAGTTTGACTAGTATAAACAGTTTTACGTAATTCCTCAACTCAGTAATATGGAATTGTATTGTTTTTAGAAGTTTCAATAATTTTACTGTGTTCCTGCTGGGCATAGTTGATTATAAAGACCCAAATACCTATTTTATAAATACTGGAGTAACGAAAAGTCAAGTTAGATTGCTCAGGATTTGAATGCAGAATATAAGGGGGTATAACTAAATACTATAGTGTATCTTATTCAGTGTCCTACCAATTCTGCGTCTATTTGAAAAATTAGAACGACCATAATAAAAGAGTACAAATATTCATAGACTATACAGAGAGAATTTTTCTACATTTACATTACTCTTCATCTAGATCAGCCCAAGGACTGTGGCCATGCTGGCACAATGCTTATGATTAAAGGAATTATTTTTAGAACAGAATGTACTTTATGCAAGTCACTTATCAGTGATGTGAATGTAATTAACATTCTTAATTAGTAAAAAATTTTAATTAGTCTGATGCTACTATCTTTTTTTTTTTGCCTTTGTTTTGCTTTTACATTTTTATAACAGTTGTTGAGCGTATGAATAGAAGTAGTTGCTTGGTCTGAGAATGATACTGATCAAGAAGTCTAATTACCATAATGCAGATACATTTAACAAACAGCAGCATGGTGAAATGGATGTTGAAGTAGAGATGATGCTGAAGTTATGTTTATTTAACTAACTATATTTTAATTTTGATATCTCTAATAGTAGAAAAACTCTTGCTAGATTATCGCTATATTATGGTATCAATTTTCTAAGACATGAGTCAAAGAGGTGATAAAAGATCTATAGATGTTGGGACTCAAGAGAGGATGACAAGGGACCGAGACTTCTGGTGGTTTGCTGTGCTTGAAAAGACATGTTAAGCTAAGTAAAAGTATGGTTGTCCTTGCATACAAGCATGTCTCCTGTGTCCCTCTCTAGATGAGGATTCTTAATCTTGTGGGCTCATAGGTGCTGATGTTACATACAAAGCACCCATACCGGTGTCATGTAAACACACTGGTGCTAGTGCTGTGTAAAAGCACCCAATACACTCTGTAAAGTGGTTGGCATTAGGAAAGGCATCCAGCTGTAGACATGAAACCGGAGCAACTCTTCAGCTGGTCAGCTCCTGTCAAACTGTCCAACCAATGCCAGCATATGATGAGGATTTATTTAAACATACAGGGACTACTTCAGCTTAATAATAAACCACTGAAGACAGTTAGTAGTAATGAAGAGTAACTTAAGTAGATATTTTTCGACTGTGTGGTTAAGAAGCTTGCTTTGTAACCATGTGGTTTTGGTTTCAGTCTCAGTGCATGGCACCTTGAGCAAGTGTCTTTTACTATAGTACTAGGACAACCATTTCTTTGTAAGTGAATTTGGTAAACGGAAACTATATGGAAGCTTGTCACATATGCATGTGTGTGTGTGTGTATGTTTGCATCTATCACTGTTTGATATCTTGTGTTGGTATATGTCCCTGTAACTTAGCAGATTGACAAAAAAGACTGAAAGAATAAGAGCCAAACTTAAAAATAAGTGTTGGGATCAATTTCATCAAATAAACTCTTTAAGGCAGTATTCCAGCATGGCTGCAGTCCAATGACTGAAGCAAATAAAAGTTAGATTGACAGTATTATTAAGGTTACATAACATGTAAACAACTATCTTGTTTAAAAAGACAAGTCACTTTAATGACACATTGTTCAGAGTGTACTTGTAATATGACTGCCCCAATCACCAGTATCTCAAGGTAATGGTGGTGATATATATCAGTTCATAAAGTAAACCAAAATTAAAAGAAAATCAGAAAAATTTAAACATTTATATATATGTGTGTATGCGTGTGTGTGTGTGTAAAACTATGGTAGCAAAGAAAACAGACAATGGTGATAATGAATAAAAGAAAAACAAAGCAGTAAAGTTAATTCTATAATGAATATCTAGATTATTATTAATAAATGAAATGATAGGCCTTGAATGATGAGACTGCCTCAAAAAGCTCAAACTCCACTCTCTCTAACACTGGCCTGAGGGCGACATCATTTGTACTATGTGGAAAATACTCCATCAACATTGTCCAAATGACATCAAGTTCACATGTCACCAAAGGCTTGGTTGCCATGCCATATACCCTTTACAAAAATCAAGCTCACATCACATAGAAACATGATGTTTATCTTTTACCCCAACTGGTCCTATCTTGTTCAAAATTATTCCAAAAGAAATCAAACAAGAAAAAGGCTCCATAATATTCAAATAATACCTAGAAAAATTCCTCTAAGAAATACCAGACAAACCACTGATATCCAAATACAACACCCAGATACAAACAGCAACTTCCTACTTATGTAGGCTATAATGTCCAAGTGAGCTATTTAGTTAGACATAATCTGGGCCAACGATGGCCAAAACCCAAGTTACCATTTGACAGTATACCATCTAAGTTTGATTTAATTGTTATCATAAAATCTGTATTCTTAATTTATTTCAGAAGTTAGCATAACAAAGAGCATCCATACATTGCAGCATGGATGATGTGGGAAAGGAATTTATATAGACTGTTGGGCCTAAATATGTAATTCTGGAATACCTGCTCGTGTTTATCACCAACATAATCATCCAATTACAATCAATACTCATTGGACTGCTACAGCAAATATTTGTGAGCAGCTCAAGACATCCATTCTTAGAGATCACCTCACCAGCATATATCAGTTCTATAAGCGAGTCCTTATTCAAGAATTTACAACAGTAATATCAAAGCATTTCTTGCATTTTTCTCTGTAAAATTTGTAAATTTCAAACCAACTAAAAGCCCACCCAATATCTTGTTTTGTTAAAGACAGTTTCATGAAACAAAGACAAGTGACAAAATTATATATAGGCACAGGTGTGATTGCGTGGTAAGAAGTTTACTTCCCTACCACATGGTTCTAGGTTCAGTCCCACTGCATGGTACCTTCAGCAAGTGTCTTATGCTATAGCTTCAGGTTGACCAAAGCCTTGTGAATGGATCTGGTAGGCAGAAACTGAAAGAAGAAGCGTGTCATATATATATATATATATATATATATATATATATATATATATATATATATATATATGTGTGTGTGTGTGTGTGAGAGAGAGATCACTGCTTGACAACTGGTGCTGATGTGTTTACGTCCTCATAACTTAGCAGTTTGGCAAAAGAGACAAATAGAATAAGTATCAGGCTTAGAAAACAAAGTACTGGGACTGATTCCTTCAAAGTTTCCAAGGCAGTGCCCCAGTACAGTCACAGCCTAATGACTGAATCAAGATTTTATTTATATATATATATATATATATAAAATATAATATGAAATAACTATAACAACAAACTGTAGTCCATTAATACTTTATACTGGAAAGATATTAGTGATTAATTTTTATGATGACTAATTAAACATTTTTGGGACTAAATAGCTTCATCTTTTCTGTAATTACTTTTTAAACATGGTTTAGACTTCAATTGTCATATGTTCAACATGTGTGTGTGTATCCTCAGCTAAAATTGAACTAATAAACCGTTATTTCATGCAATATCTCCAGGTTTTCATTGCAGTACATCTATATACACATGATATTTGATGATAAACACAAACTAAACTGCTTAAAATGTGTTTTACGAAAAGAGAGTAATGATGAGGTGAACAGTCTTTAAAAGATTTCTGTTAGTAAAGTTATTCTAACTAAACTCAGAGTATTATCTAATGGTGAAGGCAATTAAATAGTGGTTGATGGATCCAGAGTTTATTGTATTCCTATCATTGGTGCTGAACTTTGTCCAAGGCCAAAAGATTTTAATTGCAGGTCCAATGTATCCAGATGAAAATAGGTACAATGGATGGTATAGCTTACAGCCTTCAGTGGAAGGGTTTTGAGACATTTTGGCACTATTTGGAATCACTGATTTAATACTGACTTAGTTGACA
This sequence comes from Octopus sinensis, assembly GCF_006345805.1. Lineage (NCBI taxonomy): Eukaryota > Metazoa > Mollusca > Cephalopoda > Octopoda > Octopodidae > Octopus > Octopus sinensis. The sequence continues at coordinate 87,208,708 of NC_043001.1, read as the reverse complement.
TCAGACATTTTAAGGTTTCTTTCATTTTCTATCTTTCTCTCTCTTTCTGTTTTTCTATGTACACGTGTGTGTGTGCATGTGTGTGTGTTTGCCTTCAGCTCTAAAACAGATTGAATGGTCATTTAGCTGTGCCAAATCATCAATATCTGAACATCCACACCCATTTGTCTCATTCCATCAGAAGAAACACTCCTCAACAATTAATCAATGAGTGTTTCATTAGTTAGCAATGGTGAGTTCAAACCCTGACATATGAAGGAGGGGGTACAAACCCTAAATAAGTAGTGTCAGAAATGATCATCTTAAGGGACTCAAACATTTAAAATCTGTATACACACAACTGACTTACAGTATATTGTGCAGGCTAAACAAAAATGTATGTATTGCAGATCAAAATCAGATTCACACGTGCAAGCAAACGCTGATAACTTCTCACATAAGCTCATTAAAAACAGAGGAAAATATAGAGATGATACTTAGATTATAGCATAAATAAAATAAAACAATATAATAAATATTTGCTGCATTAGTAAGAAGTAAAAATTCAGTGCCAATTAAGTGAAAAACCTTAATCCTACAATAGACACATAAAATATATAGATTAAATCTCCACCGTCGCAACCACCAACATCATGATTATCATTAATACCATCAAACACATTTTGATGATCAGTAACAAGTTAGTATCTTGTCAAGACACGTGAGAAAACATGGTTTGGCATGTGCACAGATTTGTCAGTAATAGCTATTGATTGACAAGCTTTCTTGCAAAAAAATGTAAACATTTACTTCATTACTATCAACTGTAACAGAAATTCTTACAAACAGAACTATGATAAGTAAATAAGATACTGAATGTTACGTATGAACTTTAAATATCATCACGATTATTTAATGTTCACGTTCCATGTTGGCATGGGTATATATTAATTGAGATGTAAATATATAAGTGACATACATATGGAAATTAAAAAAAAGAAAAAGGTAGGAATCTGTAGGTAACTGCCTGGTCGGAGATGAACATTCAAATGGTCAGCAGCAGATTTTGGACATATTCCAGGTGGTGCGAGTAAGAGTGTGTGTGTGTGTGTGTGTGTGTGCGATTGAGAGAAGAATAAGGATATTAGGAAACTGTAGTTAATCCCTAGAACCGCTCCAACACATGTACATGTATGCATGTGTACACACCATACACATGCAATATATACTTAAATTTAAACGCAAATAAATACATTCATAAATTTGTATTTATATGAATAATATTTTTTATGATAAGGAAACTTTTGATAAGAATATGATGTTTGTACACACATACACAAACACACTCACACAATGCATCTAAAAGAAAAAGTCATTCATAGAAGGAAATCAACAACAAAAGAGACAGGTAAACAAAGATAAAAATTAAGATTTCCTGACTATCTTATCACCTTTTAAGCAATGTCCTGTGTTTACCTATACCACATGTGAAGCAGAGTTTACTGACATATGAAAAGAAGATAAGTAAAAAATAAAGTAAACAAAGTAGAAATGTTACCATTTTGAATTCATCATGAGAGATACATCGCATAACTGGTTTGTTTTCTGTAGACATTTTTGTAAGAAAAAGTTTAACCAAAAGTTGGCTCCTGGAGTGTGGCTACTGTGTGTGATAGTGAGTGAGGTGACTGTCTAATAATATAGTAGTAGGTAGGAAGGATACAACTAAACATGAATGGGGTGGCTGGCAGAGATGAATAAGTAGGTGGAGCATACATAGCCACTGAACCAACAGCTATGATTGACAATTTAGATATAAAACTAGCAGGGCACAGAAAACAGTCTGCTTTCAGCTGACATGTCAATTATACGTTGTTATAAACTATAAGCACAACTTTCCTTACAAGTAAACCAACTACCAAACAATAGTGAATAGATCTGAAAGTAGCCAGGTGGTGGTGGTTGTAGTTGTAGTAGTGGTGGTACTGGTGTTGTTATTTATTGAACTAGCCCTTGGTCATCAGAGGATTTAACAGAAAAAAAAATTATTTGATTTTTATTTTCATTACTTATTAAGGAAGTAAATCATATGAACATGTAAGATAAATGAAAATGAATAAGACAGGTGTGCTAATAATATTTTAGTTTGAAAGGCAGTGAGCAGGCAGAAATGTTAGCACGCTGGGCGAAATGCTTAGTGGTATTTCGTCTTTCTTTACATTCTGAATTCAAATTCCTCTGAGGTCAACTTTGCCTTTCATCCTTTCAGGGTCGATAAATTAAGTACCAGTTGCGTACTGGGGTCGATCTAATTGACTGGCCCTCTCCCCCAAAATTTCAGGCCTTGTGCCTGGAGTAGAAAACAATATTTTAGTTTGATTAATAATGTGTTTCACAGGTATTCTAAGTATACCTTACAGGCGAGCTGGCAGAAGCGTTAGCATGCCGGGTGAAATGCTTAGCGGTATTTCGTCTGTTTTTACATTCTGAGTTCAAATTCTGCAGCGGTCGACTTTGCCTTTCATCCTTTTGGGGTCAATTAAATAAGTACCAGTTAAGCACTGGGGGTCGATATAATCGACTTAATCCATTTGTCTGTCCTTGTTTGTCCTCTCTGTGTTTAGCCCCTTGTGGGTAGTAAAGAAATAGTATACCTTACAGGTTGTTATAGTCAGTCAGCTCAAAGAAAAAAAAAAATTTTTTTTAGCCCAGTTGGGTCACTAACATGTGTTTATTTCTTTAAGTGAAATAAACTTCAAAATATTCTACTGAAATATCCCAAAAACTTTTTTAAAAAACTGTTTAGTTTTAATTTAAGAATTAAAAAAGATTCATTTGAAGCATTTAGCAAGGCAAAATAAAATAGCATCTCTTATATCAATCCTTTTGATAATTATCCAACAAACCACCTGGCTTTGATACAAACTTCTTGTTTTAAAGTGTTCTAAATTAATTTTTTTAATTCCATGCTAATTTATGTTCATAATTCCATGCTAATTTATGTTCCCCAAACACCAGCATAAGAATAAAATTATTTCACTAAATTCTTCATTATTTTCAGACTTAACTGAAACAAAAGTAGAGTATTTCAACAGAAACTTAGCAACCAAATGTAGTAACAATAAATTATGCGTGAATGGAAGTACAAGTGGCCTAGGCAATGCAGAATCAAAAGAATACAAGATTGGATACATTTATTTCTCATTTTGTCTTAGATTAAGCATCTGCATATTTAAACTAAATGGCAACTTTTTTCTCCATAAAAGGTAACTGATTGATTTTTTTAACTAAAAGCTTAATTATAAGTGATGCATCATGCATCATGAAAACTGACATGAAAATATCCTCCAAATCAGAAATTAATACAAAGAATTTTAAAGACTTTCAGATTTTCTTTTTGTAAGTTAGTTGAAGAAAGAGCAGTGGTTATGGCCTTTCCAGAATCCCTCCTAGATTGGAATGGGATGGTTGGGTGCAGCTGTTTGGATACAATATTTTGGTACAGCTGACTGGACATTCAGACTGTTTTGGTGACAATACTTTTTGGTTCTGAAGACAAACACACATGTGCAGGGGGGTGGGGGTGGAGAGAGATGGGGGGGGGAGATAGGGGGGAGGGAGAGAGGGGGTTACAATTTATTATTTGAACATAAACAGTTTCCTTCTCATACATACTGAGAAATATTCACATACATAAAGAGAGAAAAAGAACAAGAGAAACATTAAAATGCCTGACGTCAAATAACTCAGCATTGAATCATCAATATCAAATAGATGGTGCCAAAGTCTCATAGCCTTCCTACATAGGTGGCAAGATGCCCAGGTGAAGTATAAACTGGTCCACATGTTAGCCATATCACCTTAAATGACCAACCAATTTTAATAATGTAAAAACATGTTTAATCTATATATTCAAATAGTCAGGCCCACATGAAAATTATTAAATTGTAACATTTACTCACATAAGATTTACATAAGAAAAAAGAATTAAAAGTGCAAAACAAGTGAAATAACAGTGCACTATTTTGCATCAGCTTAATGAAATGGACCATATAACAAGAGATTAGGTTTGGTTTTAGTTTGAATGGATAAAAGTCAATAATTTAGAAGGTGACCTGTAGAGGACAGAATAATGATTATTTCGATTCTAGGACATAGTAATAATTATTTGGATTCTAGGACAGACAAATATGTATAAAGTAACATTGGGTAGACTAACTCAGCTTTTGTCTTGGAGCAAGTTGAAGATGCAGTATTCCATAAAAGGAGGGGGCAGGTCAATGAATGACATAAGTTATCATAGTGATTCGAATAGTATATATATTAGACAGTGTTGTGAACTATAATTGATTGATAGCAGGAAGAGTTAAGGATAGTTGAATATAAAGTAGCTGCGTCCCAATTCAAATACATAACCTTGTAGTAATAAAAAGCACAAGTGGCAAGTTCATTGCATTACATATATAAATAAAAATAATGCTGGAGCTTATTTATATAAATTGTTCTTCAGTTTATGGTTATGTTAGCCATATGATGAATAGTGACCTTTCAAAGATATTTATTTCCCTGCAGAACTTGAAGGAAAAGACAAGGAATAAGGCTATTAAAAATGCTCTGGACTGAAGGTTACTTAGCCTGATAAACACATTGGCAGACCTAATAAAAGATCAAAGTATCCTAAAATAGTCGATACTCCACGTACCAATAGTTAATACCTTCAGACAAACTAAATATTTTGTGTTAACTTTTATAATTTTTCTTAGGACATTGATAACAAACAAATGATATGCATGTCATAGGTGACACACTGATGAATTGTTAAAAAAAAACTCCCTGTAATTATATCAAAAAGCTAATCTAGAAGTGTGACACTCCCATAACAGTAGGACTAACCCTTTTCATACAAACCTACCTGAAATCACCCTTGGTTTGATAACATAAATTTTCTGTTTTCAAGTGATTAAATTAAAACCTATCAAAAGTTCACGCTCCAAAAACCAGCTTAATAACAACAAATTTATAGTACTAAATTTTACAGTATTTTCAAACCTAACTAAAAAAAAAAAAAGCAATGCATTTTAGTACAAATTTGGTAACGAAAGAGTTAAAGAAATTAAAATTTCAACATGCTGATCTAAAAAGGTTTGCCAACACTGTTCCAGACCTTCTTACTGTGAGAAACTAAAAAATCTCATTTTCTGACTTAAACTGTAGACACTATAAATTATGGAGTTTACTTTGAGTACGCAGCACAACTACCATTTTTATGTATTATACAGAAGATATTTTGTTAGATTTGGTTGCCAAAAAGACAAATTGGAAATGAAGGAACAATTAAAAGTTGTGTGTACTTTTTCCAAATTACATTGACAGATATCATCTATATAGTTCAGCAACACAAATTCTCTGTTGAAGATTGTCTAAAGGTCAATATTTCTTTAGAAAGCTAAACAAAGCGTTTCTTGATGGTGTACAACATAGAGCATCCTAGTATACTGCATTGCAGTATGGTACAGCAGCTGTGCTATACCTGACATTATTACTATTTCACTTCTAACTCATAGTTGACAGTGCAAGGCTGCACCATCATGTACAACACACACACTACTAGTCACTGCAGATACAAGATGTTTACCTTACTGTCACCTGGGCACTGTTATTCTTACAGGTAATATTATGTTTTCAGGCTTTCTTAATCAAGATCATGAAAACTTCCTTTCCAAAGACAATTACACAGTTGAGTAATACTGATGTTAGTGGGCATGATGTATTCACACACACACCAATTTAATACCTATTTTTTCATGCTTGCATAAGTCAAACAGAATTTTCTCAGACAGATTTTCTATGACTGGAGATCCTTCCTGCTATCAACCTCAACCTGTTTTCAAGCAATATTCCTTTTTCCCAAGGCGGGACATGTATGACAGTGACCTCTATTTTATAACTATTTCATGATGTGAAAACAAGGAAACACACACAAACACACATGCAACAGGTTACTTTCAGATACTGACTACAAATCCACTCGAAAAGCTTTGGTTGGCCCAAGGGCTATAAAAGTAGAGACCTGTCCTAAATACCATGTAATGGGACTGAACCCAAAACCAAGTGGTTGGGAAGTAAGCTTCTTAACTATGCAGCTATCCGGCATGCAAATATACATATGTATGTTTGTGAAAAAAATGTTTATATTTATATAATGATATTTTAATATTTTTAGGAAAATGCAAAATACATTAACATGAAATGCATTAAAGAACATTAAATTAGTATTCTGATGTCAGATACACTTAAAGAAACAAAATTTTAAAATGATCTGAAATGGTAAAAACAAAGCTCTGTAGAAGTCATAAATGAAAGCAGTCATCTTTGAACTTTGTAGTAAAAATATATTTAAATATATTTAAGCTGCTGACATCACTGTTTTAAAATAATTTACTTTTCATCATACTTTATGACCTTGAAATGTGAAGTGTTGAATATGATTATATCACATGTAAGAAAATATGATTGAAAAATCATGGAAATAATTTGGTATTAATTGTTAAAGAGATTTCTTACATGGATTAGACCAGTGTTTTTCAACCTTTTTACTCTTGTGTAGCCCTTAAAATAAATTACATGTCTCAAGGAACCGCTGCCCCCCAAAAAAATGATATACTATATCTTTCTCATTTTTTCATCATAGTTCATGCGGTAAATATATATATATATATATATATATATATATATAGGTGTCCATAAATTACAGACATCACTAAATATATCTCAAATGGTTATATTTTTTTGATAACATAATAGGTAAGATAGGATGATGTCTATATTACAATAACCAAACTATGTCATGCATGTATAGTAATATTACGATCATGAACTTAGCATTAGCTTATTTCACTCTTTCTCGTGGAATCCCTAGGAACCTTTTGCAGAACTCTAGGGTTCCGGTTGAAAAATGCTGGATTAGACATTTACTAAATGTGATGAAACTCAAGAGCTCATAAAATATTTCTAACGGTTTCATCAAACACTGACTTGAAACAGTATTAGCAGGTGCTGTTTGGTTAAGATATCACTGCAATCATTTGATCTAATGTACACCAGGTGAGAATTTAGACAGATTTACAGACAAATTCAACTGTCTCAGGGCCAACTGAGACCATATGCTAGCTTCACTCAAGTGTTTTTAATTAAGACTGATGTTTATGATATTATTCATAATAACCTTGGTTTATTTGGAGTATTACTAAGTCCCATCTACTTTCACATGAGTTTACAAACACCAAATGCACCAAACTTTCTGATCCACAAATGTTCACGGTAATGTGCATTGGACACTATACACATTTAAGTATTCTGGTGTGTCAGAGAGGCCACTGCTGAAAATATAAGTGCCACCCACATATTTATTTTTTTTTTGTTAAACTTAGCAATGCCACATCGAGTATGTGAAGACTCCAGACAGAACATGTGTGAACACCAGGAATTTAGTCAATGGTAGAATATGTAGCTTCCAGACTTTCAACCAATAGATTACACAGAACATATATATCCTCCAACTAAAATAACCATATCCATGAAACCACATTCCCACCCCTTCACTATGTTCTGAAATAAATCCATGATGTCAATATTTGCAGAGACAGCTAAATAAATATTCCATCAGTATGAATCTAGAAATTTCCATGCGATACTAATTATATATAATGAATATTTAAAATTTATCATCCACACAGGTAGACATAAACATACAAAGTAAATACAAGGCTATCAAAGTATTAGATTGCTAGCTCATAGGTTACGAGTTCAAATTTATATCAGGTATTTATGATGTCCGGATAGAACATTTAATTCTATAAGTTTCAATTCACCTTTCTGTGGGAAAACTAGCAGAGAAACTTTCACATGTAATTTAACTTGTGTTAAAGTAGGGGTCAATCTACATGCAAGGAGAATTCATCTTACATGCTTAAAGTTCAAGAAATTACAGTGCAGCACCAACCCTATGGACTTAGTGGTTGATGACAAGGTTAACTTTCATACAGAGACATATAGATAGGCAGCGTCAAAAGAATAGAGAAAATCTAAATGAAAGAATAAAGTAACAAAACTATGATTCAAGATATAATAAGGATTTCAGACTTAGAATTAGATGCCAGCTGGCTTGACAATAAGGATTTATTTTCGTTATATGGTTTCTGACCAAAATCATTCTAAAATTGTTCTTCTCTGCACATGTATGTTTGTAGTGCATATATATATATATATGTACGTGTGTGCATATGCTATAATATGATTGTGTACATGTATAACCATAAATGGCATCAATAGAAGATTAGTTTTTGAACTAGATAATTAAGATGACCTTCACATCAAGTGAAAGGTTAGGGCAGGAAAAACCAATACTAGTTTTCTTGAAGCTAGACATTGGAGGGGAAAAAAAAAAGAAAAACAAAATTATAAAAATACATAAACTTGTTTACATGTTCAAAGCCACCAATTAAACTGTTATTCACAATTTGATATAATCAAAGCATTCTTCACAACCAGACAATTTAAAGGAGAAGCCTCTGCAATAATAACAGCAACTTAAATCCTTACTGGCTATTTTCCATGATGTTTTTCCCAGGTTTAGCATACAGGTTTTAGTGAAGTGGGGGTGTTTTAACCTCAAAAGAACACCAAAGCTCATGATTTTATGCTTCATGAGTCCACAGCAAAATCTCAATGTGATCATATGGCTTGCTAGAAATGACAGCCAAAATCCTCTTTAAATCACACAATACCGTTTTAAATACAATATTAGACTATGCAGTCCTACATACTCCTAAAAAGACAGGATGGTTATGAGTGGAATGTCATGATCATAAATCTGCTCAACCAGGAGAGCCCTGGGGTTACACAACAACAACAAATTAAAAGGAGTAATGAAAATACACCTTGTTTATTTACAAAATAAGGCCAAAGTAAAATTTGGCCAAAAGACAATTTAACCTATTTATTATGATATTTCAATTGAAATACACTGCCTTTATTTGAATTAAGTTTTAAAATAAGGATTTACAAAAATAACTCTTTATTAAACTAGATTTTAGAACATAAATTGACATAAAATTTTGATAGATTTTAATTTAGATCATTTTAAAAGAGAAAATTTTGTATCATAGAACCAGGGACAGTCTCTAGCTTAGTTATCAAAAGGGTTTCATATTTTATCTTCTTTCAGTCATTATACTGCAGCCATGCTTAGACACTGCATTGCATAGTTTCAATCAAACAAATCAACCCCAGTACTTATTTATTTTATAGGGATATAATTAAACCAACACCAGTTATCAGGTGGTGATGACAACTACACATATATATGCCAGGCTTCCACACAGTTTCTGTCTATCAAATTCACTCAAGATTTTGGTTGATCAGGGCACTTGCCCAAGGTGCTGCAGTGGGACTGAACCCACAACCATGCAGCTGCAAAGAACGCTTCTTAACCACATAGTCATAACTGCACCTACAAAACAAATATTCCATAAACAACTCAAATTCCTATACATTTTCAATAAGTTCTGCTCTAATGACCACAAACCACTAAACTATTTTATGATGGCTAATTGTCTACCTTAAAATGAACAGCTACAATGTGAGTGATACAATAATGCAGTAATGATCACCAAATTATCTTTTATCTTTTACTTATTTCAGTCATTAAACTGTGGCTATACTGGGGCACCACCTTGAAAGTAACACGTTCCTGTTCCAGGAATTGAACTTGGGTCACCTGGGTGATCATTTTGACATGTTTTCAAGGAAAACTGAAAACAAATGACAAAGCTTGTATGATAGGGGCACTTTTTAACAATTAAACGTGATATCAAAATCAAGAGATACAAATGCATGCATACACACACACAGACAAGCTTCTTTCAGTTTTTATCTACCAAATCTATACACAAGGTTTGGACAGCCCTTGGCTGGCTATACAGGATACTTCACCTCGGGTGCCATGCAATGGGACTGAACTTGAAGCCATCTGGTTAGGAACACAGTACACCTGCACCCATCAATATTTTACATGATGTAGGATAACAATGAACATAGAAGGCATAGTTCAGAGTTCAAATTGGCCTAGGAGTTTATGAAATATGGATTTCTAACATTGGGCAAGACCTAAGACTTGGTGATGTGGGGAAGATATAGTTGTTTAAATATCACCCTCAATAGGATGAAAGGTAAAGTTGACTGATTAGATTTGAACTCAGAATATAAACATCAAAAAACATTTTGACCAATGCTCTAACAACTCAATGCTATTTCAGTTGAGGACAACCCTTCTGGTAGAAATACATGTAACCTTGTTTATCACTGATTCATTTATCACTTATCTGGGATAACATGGTATGCTTGATAGTGAACCATGTTACATTTAAAATGGATTGATCTATGATAACACGAGTCAGTGAGGAGTTGATTCTGTTCGTACCACAAAAATGCCTTAGCAACAATTATTTGTTTACAAGACTGCTGCATATTTCTATATGGATTTACTCACACCCACCAACATGGAATCAGTGAATAGAAAAAATATGAAGGCATCTAATCCTGACAAATGATGCAAATGAATATATTCTCTACAGGAAAAGATATAAATGATCAAGAAAATATGCGAGATGGGCCACAAGTTGGTGTCAATTGATCTTTGTAAATTCCATTTACAAAATATATAGAAAATATATAGAAATGCTTCTTTTATCACTGATCTATTTATCACTTTTTTTTAACCAAACCCTCATAATAAATGAGGATAGATTCTACAGAGAAACCAAAACCTGTGATATCACTAAAATACTATATCATGATTTATATTGTTACTCAATGAGTTTCATCACAAATTCCACCCTTTACTGCTGTGTAAACTGTTGATATTGATCTACACCTATCTATGCAATCGTTAACCACACCTGAAACAAAAGAAATGGAGAAGAAATTAAATTACTTCTGTAAGTTTCAAGTTTTATAGTTTTTAGGTCAAATCAGGCTGGAACTGTCTTATCACAACAAAAGTTATGTATAGGCATAGGAGTGGCTGTGTGGTAAGTAGCTTGCTTACCAACCACATGGTTCTGGGTTCAGTCTCACTGCATGGCACCTTGGGCAAGTGTCTTCTACTATAGCCTCGGGTCGACCAAAGCCATGTGAGTGGATTTGGTAGACGGAAACTGAAAGAAGCCCGTTGTATATATGCATATACATATGTGTGTGTATATATATATATATGTGTGTGTGTGTGTGTGTCTGTGTTTGTTCTCTCAACACTGCTTGACAACCGGTGCTGGTGTGTTTATGTCCCTGTAACTTAGCGGTTCGGCAAAAGAGACCGATAGAATAAGTCCTGGGGTTGATTTGCTCGACTAAACGTGATGCTCCAGCATGGTTGCAGTCAAATGACTGAAACAAGTAAAATAGTAAAAGAGTAAGAGTAATAAATACCAGAATATCATCATCATCATCATTTAGCGTCCGCTTTCCATGCTAGCATGGGTTGGACGGTTCAACTGGGGTCTGGGAAGCCAGAAGGCTGCATTAGGCCCAGCCTGATCTGGCAGTGTTTCTATGGCTGGATGCCCTTCCTAACGCCAACCACTCCGTGAGTGAAGTGGGTGCTTTTTACGTGCCACCCGCACAGGTGCCAGATGGGGCTGGCAAACGGCCACGGATGGATGGTGCTTTTTACGTGCCACCAGCATGGAGGCCAGTCGGGGCGGCGCTGGCAACGGCCACGATCGGATGGTTCGCTTACTTGTCACCGGCACTGGTATCACAGCTGCAATTTCCATTGATGTTGATCGACCTCGATTTTGGTTCTACTTTCTGATATCTGATTTGATTTGATTTGATCTTGATTTTGATTTTCACTTGCCTTGTAAGCATCAATTTAGATATGAACCTTGACTTCTTACTAAAGTTTCTGCATATAAGAAAGAAAGCCAGTACTGAACACTAAGTGTGCACTTATGTGCTGGGGGTAAATTTTTCATCAGTTCTGAAGGTCTTTTAAAGGCTGGTATTTAACTCCTGTTTTGTGGCCTGAATCACTAGCGACAGAACATTATAATCACAGATAACAGAGATGATCTGATATCTATTCTTTACAGCCAGAAGACTTAAAATAATGTAGAACAGAGTGTTCTACCCAGAAAAATAACAAAACATGAGCAGCAAATCTGTTATCGATGAGCTGGTAGACCAATACTTTTATCTCCCCAGCTGCTTCACTTCTGCTACACATCTCAGTTTCATGTGTATGTTTCAGATATCTTATATGATATTTATACAGAAAACATAAGCAGGTTGCCTGATTTAACACAAGTTCTCCAGCTTGTAAATCACCACACCTATAAGAGATGATAAGTGAAAATAGATACCAACTATGCATTGAGCAACAGAAACATTCATGTTAATCTCTTACAACTGTCACATTGACCTTGAAGGAAAAATTACTAGATATAGATTAATTTCCCCAAACATCTTATGAAGGTAAATGAACTATCTGTTGACATATATTAAAAGTCACGACATAATAATCTGACATAATCTTAGTTTACAGCAATATCAACTATAGTATCAATGATTCCACATCCATTTCCTCATGCTAAGTCTACAGTCTGTCCCTCAATATATATATATAGATATTTCCTCCTACTCAGATCATCTCTAAAACAATAATCTTTTACATCAGATATAAGTACTACTAAGTCTTTCTGGTATGAGCCGTGTCAAAATAGTATTAGTCCACTGGCTGTAGTCTATCACCAGCATTATATTCTCTGGTACTAACCGAATCTTGCTTGTTCGTCTAACAGTTATATACCATTATGTAGTGTAGGGTGACTACTGACCAGTATATTATTGACTTATAATGCTAAACTCAATCCTTCTCAGAGCTAGTGTAGAAAAAAAAAAGGCCTTATCTAGAAGTTGTGATTTCTCAAACCCACTAGTGTAACTATATGAATTAAAATTAATGACAATGTTTTTCTAACTGTTGATTTCATGTTAAGATTTTATTGTAAAACAATGTTTAATTTGATTTACCATATACATGAAGAAAAAAATCAGGGAGCTGACAGCAAAGAGAATCTTTCTTCAAATAATGGATAGATTGCACAATGATTGTGTAGGAGCTGTAGGACAAAGGCATTAAACACTGAAGATGTGTAATGACTGGAGAGAATGAAGCAAGCATATTCTGCTGGGTGTGTAATGCTAGAGTGCATGAGGACGAGTGATGAGGAAAAAAAAAAAACAGAGTAAAAGAGGAATCATAGTATGCATACAAGTGTATTATTATGGATATGTAATGTGCATGGATGATAAGAGATAGGCAAAGAAGTATCAAGTGGTTCTTGTAGAAGGAAACTGGAAGAGGAAGACCAAGGAAGACTTAGACAGAAGTGGTGGAGGCCGATCTCAGGATGCAGAACTTCACAAAGGAAATGATAAAGAAATGCAACAAGTGGCAGGCTGCTTTGTTGGAGGAGACTTCTCCAACCCTTGCAAGAATGGAAGAACAGGCATAAAAATGATGATCATGATGATGTATATGGGCTGAGATTGCAGTCATGCAATAACTTTGCACTTTAATCCACTAGAACCCAAGTAATATATATTTCCGTTTCAGAATAGGTACCATCATGTTGCTGTATGGGGTTGGTGAGAGGATGGGTATCCAGCCGTAAAACGTTACTATGTAAAAACCCATCCAACACGTGTCAGCACAGAAAAGTGAATGAATAAACAATAATGACTATGAAAATGATGAACAAATAAAGATACAGATGAGCTTTACTGCCTGGAACATTTACTATTTCATATTCTCTTACTCTTTACTCTCTCTTTTACTTGTTTCAGTCATGTGACTGTGGCCATGCTGGAGCACCACCTTTAGTCGAGCAAATCGACCCCAGGACTTATTCTTTGTAAGCCTAGTATTTATTCTATCGATCTCTTTTTGCCAAACTGTTAAGTTACGGGGACGTAAACACATCAGCATCAGTTGTCAAGCAATGTTGGGGGGACAAACACAGACACATAAACATATACACACACATACATATATATATACATATACACGATGGGCTTCTTTCAGTTTCTGCCTACCAAATCCACTCACAAGGCTTTGGTCGGCCCAAGGCTATAGGAAAAAGATACTTGCCCAAGGTGCCACGCAGTGGAACTGAACCCAGAAGCATGTGGTTCATAAGCAAGTTATTTACCACACAGCCACTCCTATGCCTATATTACTAATATTCTTTCTAATTTTTGGCACAAGGCCAGGGGAAGAAGGGTTTAGTTGATGACACTGACCCGTTTTCAATTGGTACTATTTTATCAACCCTGAAAGGACGAAAGGTAAAGTTAACTTTGGAAGCATTTAAACCCAGAACATGAAACCAGAAGAAATGCTGCCAAGCATTTTTCTGGTGTGCTAATGATTCTGCCAGCTCACATATTACTGATAATGACTTATGCAAATACAAAGCCTGGCTTAATGATACTTAGCACTTTACTTACAGAGTAAACTATCTAAAGTATCTGTCAACATTGGTTTACTACCATCACATATACTGTAGTGTTCTCTTTACTACAGTGTAAACTGTCAATGTTGGTCTAGTACTTCCCATAGTCACTAGTACTGAGACATGAATGAAAAGGCAGTAAGACAACTATAGATTACAATCTAAAAGTGTTCCAGTTCAAGATTTAGACACACTAATGATGTTAATTGCTTTGTTTGACCTTTAAAAAAAACATGAAGTATCTTAAAATTGCAAGCCACTCACCCCTGTCAAGCTGCCCCAGGATAATCATGTAATAGTCGTCTCCTACTGACATTTTGTATGATACTCTGAACTGGAAAGTTTTGTGCTAATAAGTTCTACAATATTAATAATATCATTGTGTGAACAAGTGTGAGGTGTCAGCGCACCAAACATTTTCTATGGCATTGACCATTATTCTGTTATAGCAAGAATAATATAGGGGATTTAAAATTCTCTCTAAATGTTAAAATAAAATTACTATTTATTTATTTATTTATTTTTGGAATTGTTTAGTTTACCAAAAGTGAATTCATTAATATTGAAAAAATATTAATGAAAACTTATCATCTATAATTATTACCACCAACTAGTAGTTGGTAATGGTTTATAAAAGTTCAAGTCTGACAAAAAAAAAAAAAAAGCCTCATTCTAGAAATATCACCAAATATATCAGTAGGACCAGCACTGCATGTGTGACAGACTGATCAACTACTGTTGAAGTTGGGAGATAAATATATGGAAGACTGGAGAACTAAGCATTTTAGTTCATATCAATATGGAAAAAAAAAAGAAATAAAAACTAATAACAATATCTAGAATGGTTTTACTTGTTATTCTTATGGTAAACATGAAGGAGAATCTTTACCCCATAGTAGATTATAAACAAAATGTAACTAAGTAAACTAATGAAGCCTAAGTAAACAACGAAACCCTCTATAGGATTGCCCAATCTACTAGAAATAACAATAAAATTTCTCAAAAATACGCCCTGTAATCTTAAAAAAAACTAAAAGTACATTAAATAATGTAGTCTTAGCTCAGTGTTTCTCAACCTTTTTTTGCCTCATGCCTCACTTGGATTTTTTTTGAAAAAGATATCCCACCATAACTGGATGAAGCATACATACATACACACACACATACATATTTCAAAAGAATATATATACAGCATACAAATTATATATATATATATATATATATATATATATATATATATATACAAATTAGTAAATAAATGGCACAACTAAGTACCGATATTTACTGGAAATAGCGAACGTAAAAATACGACGCTAATGTGTAGCTTCACCGCGTATGTATTAGCAAAAATGCGTGTGTGCAACAAACTAGAGAAAAAAACGTCTTACCTCCAGGGAGAACATCTGAAAGATGAAACACCCGAAAAAGGATAAAAAAAAAAAGCCTCATTCTAGAAATATCACCAAATATATCAGTAGGACCAGCACTGCATGTGTGACAGACTGATCAACTACTGTTGAAGTTGGGAGATAAATATATGGAAGACTGGAGAACTAAGCATTTTAGTTCATATCAATATGGAAAAAAAAAGAAATAAAAACTAATAACAATATCTATATATATAGTTAATCCAAACATGAACAAAGAGAAAACACAACAACGCAAGGACGTGGAACAAGTATAGTGTTATTGGACGCTCAGGAAAGGAAAGAAAGGAGGATTCAATGTTTTGAGTGGAGCTCTTTGTCAGAAATATAGAAAAAGGAAAGGTTCAAGGAAGGGAAGATGGAGAAAGAAACTCGCCAATGATACACATGCGGTCACATATTGTATATATATATATATATATATATATATATATATATATATATATATATATATATATATATATATATATATATATATATATATATATATATATATTCAAAAGAAGGTTTAATCAAAACTTTGTTGCAAATACCCACACACCACTAAAATCTTGCTATGCCCCAATGGTGAGATCATAGTAAAATTTTAGTCATGTGTATTATTTCACAATGAGGTGTAAATAGGAAACACTGAGAACCATAGAGAGAAATACTGTCCAAAACTAAACGATCCTAAATTACTTGGAAATAGATGGTCATGACCACTTGATCAAGGATGACCTGGGGTTTGTGTTGAAGCAGGTGTGTGTTTGTGTGTGTTAATGTTTGTAATTTTCAGGCTTTCCTGAAATTTCCCCTGTAGAACAACTTAGTTATAGGGAAAGAATTCCAAAATACTTTATAACTAGAGGAAGAGATCTTTTGTACATCAGCTTTTAATTCAATATATAGAAGATTAAGGTTTATATATTGGATTAAAAGCTGTATATGTGATACAACTAAGAAAAAGACAAGCAGGTAGTTGTTGGATTGGCACCAGTTTAAAACCTCTAGCTGGTCCTTGTCTTCCTTCAGCAGTGTTGATTCTGTTGTAAGAATGCTGATCAGACATTTCCTACACTTCTGGTTTTCAACCAGATATTTAGCAACAGACATTTAAACTAAACAAGCTATGCTGAAAATAGTTGAAGAGGGAAAATGTTCACAAGCATGGGATTACCAGACTAGCCAAAATAGGGACAAAAAATTGTATGATCAAAGAAAAGTTTCTAGCAAATAAACACCATGATCTGGATTAAACTCCTGGCAAAAGACATTTCATTTTACTCTTAGAATGAGCTTCAAAGTTTCTTCTCTCCAATGAATCCATGCATCTAGTCAAAAGAAACCAGTGTTCAAAGGCAATACAGTAGGGAGAAATGGACAACTTAGAAAGCTGATGTATATTCTTTCTGCTACACAGTGCCAAACAGGCACACATATGTTATAGCAAGAATAATTTAGAATAGCAATATAGAGGGTCTAAATCAGAGATGACTGCTTATTGAAATTCAAATGTAGAAGAGTTTGTTTCATGGAAAAACAGCTGTGACAATAGCAATGATAAGTGATTTTAGGCATAAAGTTAGCAATTTCAAGAGAGTGTTAATTGAAACTGTCAACCTCAGTATTTGACTGGTGCTTCATTTTATTGACTTAGAAAAGATGAAAGGTGAAGTTGATTGCAGTGTAATTTGAACTTGGAATATACAGAGCTGAAAGAAATATAGCAAGGCATTTTGTCTGATGTTCTAACAATTCTGATAATCCAATGATTTCTAACAATACAAATTTTAAGTCATACATTTTAAAAGAGAATAGCTGTCAATTTAATGAACCTTACCACTTTAGCCCTTTTCCAAAAAAAGAATAAAATTGGTCAACCCAAACAAGATTTGAACTCGGAAAGTAAACAGGCATAATTACTGCAAAACACTACATCCATTACACCACCACCCATTGCCTTGGATACAGATCAAATGACTAACATGATGGATATTAAGTGCCATATGATCTTAAATAAGTTCAAAAGGTGCCTGCCTGCAATGTAATCTTTAGAGGCTAGCAGTAAACAATTGGAAAACAGAAATTTCATGGATTCTGAGTTTCATATATGTGATGAACTTTCAGCTCTTTCTAAATTTTCTTTAATTACTAACAGATCTAAGAACTTTCCTTCCAGATTTTAATTTCATGCTCCCTCTCTTTTTAAGATTATTTTTTATGCTGAGATGAATGTTGGTAACATGATGAAGTTGGCCCCAAATGAGTTCTTATCTACACATGAACTGCATGCAAGCAAGCATGACTAGATGATAATCCATTAGTTTATTTTTTTCCCTACTGCAGAAGTAGATTTAAAGCTGTTAAGGAAAAGCTAAAATTCACACACACACACACACACACACACACACACACAAATGTAGTTATTTATTGAGATATTTTGCAAGGATAGCTATATCTGCCAAAATTTTAGATGGGTGATGGGGGAAGAGGCTACAAAAATTCTTTCACAGATGATAAATACATTACTTACGAAGAGATAAATTGAATGAATTCTTCTAGATGTTAATGTAAATATTTAATTTAGATTATCAAAAATTACTGATCAAAATGGAAAAGAAAATTAAATTCAAATATATCTCATATTTCAGCATAGCTTATAATGTAAAGATTTTGATAAAATTATATTT
This sequence comes from Octopus sinensis, assembly GCF_006345805.1. Classification (NCBI taxonomy): domain Eukaryota; kingdom Metazoa; phylum Mollusca; class Cephalopoda; order Octopoda; family Octopodidae; genus Octopus; species Octopus sinensis. The sequence continues at coordinate 87,190,054 of NC_043001.1, read as the reverse complement.
AAAATATAAAAAATTACTTATTATCATGACAAATTTATTTAATGTAAGGTTTAAAAAATTACTACTATAATACAATATTTTGAAATGTTATGGTTTTGAAATCTTTAATCATGTCACCAAAAGGTGATTATATATATATATATATATATATATATATATATATAATCATCATCACTGTTTAATGTCTGTTTTCCATGCTGGCATGGGTTGGACGGTTTGACTGAGGTCAGGAGAGCCAGCAGCTGCACCAGGCTCCAATCTTTGGCAATGTTTGAATTGGAGCCTGAAATATATAAATAAATAAACAAACAAACAAATCATCGTTTCAATATTCACTTTTCCATGCTTGCATGGGTCAGACAGAATTTGTTGAGGCAGATTTTCTACAGCCAGCAAGGTAATATTTCCCCATAGCTTGATATTTTTTTCAAGGAAGACTAGAAATGAGAGACTCTGGTTGTATGACAGAGATGCTCATTTATAACTATCCTGCAGTGTCAAGACAAGGACACACACACACGTGCACATAACACACACAATGGGTTTCTTTCAGTTTCCTTCTACCAGATCCTTTCTGTCTACCAGATAGTTTTTATTGACATCAAAAGAATGAAAGGTGAAATTGATCTCAGAGCATAGAGTCAGAACAAATGTCACAAAGCATCCTATTCAATGCTCTAACGCCTCTTCCAACTCACAGCTTATATATAATACTAACTATATATAATACGTACATACAATACCTACATATAATACCAATTTTAATAGAAATTACTAATGTATTACAGATCATTCTCAACATTGCCAACCCAATGTTACTTTCAAAAAAAAAAAAAAATCTCAACAGCCAAAGAAAAATAAATTAATGTTTAAGGTTGTAAAACAGAACTGAACTTCACATTTCTGGCTCTAAATTCCAGTAAAGAAAATAGAAAATTATTCTGCCTCCAATGTTAAGAAAAAAAGAAAAAAAAAAGGTTTTCAAACAAAAATAAATATAACTCAAATGAAATAAATCTGTAGCTTTCATTTAAAATTTGTGAAATGTCACTTGCATCTGCTAAAAATAACCCCCTTACAAAGAAAGGAAACGGAGGTAATTTTTGACTTGATCAAATGAAAATTCATGGAAACTGATCTAAGACAGATAAATGGAGAGAGAAAGAGAGAGAATCGGAAAGACAGGAAGAGACAGAGATAGAGAGAATCAAACAGACAGAGAAGTGGGGTGAGCAGCAGAGAAACCAGCAGACAGAAACAGAGGAAAAAGTAGTAGAAGGAAATATGCAAGTACAAAATTATACCATGGCTTAGTATGTTGTGATAGTATATTAGATCCCACCAAAGTCACTATAGTACAAATAGGTAGAAAATAATTTATTAAAATTATTGGTTGATGGAATCAGAAAAGTGTTGGACAAAATATACGAAGTCAATAAAATTAGTACTAGATCAATTTTATCAAGTACACCATGTTACATACAAAATTTGTGCCCTTGTACCAAAATTGGAAGCCATCATCATTATTTCAGTAGTACTGCTGCATTGTCAGAGATTTGTCTTTGAATTTGCTTTCGCTATTCCTGGAATAACATGTTAAAATTTTCCAAAAACTGGTTTTATATATCATAGTAATCACAAAAGTCTTGACTATGTATATATATTATCTCATATGAAATAACTTATTTAACATGTACATCCCCAAAATAATTATGATCCTTTGCATGCTAACAACATTGATTATCTTCTTAGCAATATTAATGATGTAAGTGCATCAGCTGGAATTTAAAACTGGTTTTCATATTTGGTTCACTTAGTCAATTTTTTTTGACAAAAAGGAGCTAAATTTATAGAGGTCAGAATTGACTGAATCAATCTCCCTTATGCTTCAAGTATATGCTTAGTAAGATGAAAGGCTAAAGACAACTGTAATGGTAAGTAACATCTCTTCTATGTGATCATGTGACCTGCTACAAACAGCCAAATCTCCTTTGAATCAAAATAATATCTTTAAAAAATGGAAGGACTTTAGAAAACATAGTCCTGATGTACTAAATTTTATTGCATAAAAGGCATAGTGACCAAAGCTGGGACACTTTGATCATAGGTCAGAGCTGACCAAGGGTTAAACAAAAGCATCCTATTTTATACAATCATAAATCATAGAGAGATAGTTGTTTATCATCTGACTATCAATTGAGAATACTGCAACAAATCTATTTTGTCCCTTAAAAGTGTTGATATTTACTAGAAGAAACATTTCTTGTCTTTTGAAGGTCAGTGTAATAAAAACATGGCAATTCTAAGGCAATCAGTGCAAGCTTTCATAAAAACAGATTTTTTTAACTAGGCTATGGAAAAATATAAAGCCTCACATGCAACTACACACATACAGCTGCTGACAATAGTTTCAAGAATACTCTATTGATCTCTCCCCTTTCCACCTCCACCAAAGAAAGTCCTGAAATGATAAAAGCAATAGAGCAGCTAACCATTGTAGACAACAATGATGAGTTTCATTTCATCCATCACTTAAGACTAAACTACTGCAAAGGAAATCACAAAGCTAGCAGCAATGAATAAATGATTGATAGAAATGGTTGTTTCTTTATCACCATTAGCATCATCTCCATGAATAAAGATATAGGCCAAAAAGAACATGAAAATAGAGATGTGAAAGCTGACAGAAAAACACAAAAACTAAAACTATTTAAAATATAATTATTTGTTTGTATACAAATCCATCCACCTTGCAGCAGAATGGGGTAAATATGAGTATAGAATAGTTTGCAATTAAAAAAAAAATGAAAAGATTAAGATCATAGAGATATTTGTATAATGAGAACACTAATATGAGAACATATGTTAAAGATTTTAACAAGAGGAAAGAATAAAAAGTCAAGTTGGATACGAGCTGTATTATTAACAATAAAATAACTGGAGCTGAAAAAAAAGCTATAAAATTCTGTCAACAAATCTACTACATTGGATATCTTAAATTCATTCTCATTCTTCAGCTGAGTATTTTCAATAAGAAATAACCAATTATTGTATATTCATGAACTAATTGCATTATCTTCACAAGAAGCAGTATAGTTCTTAGACAATCCTAAAGCCTGCCTGTGTGTCTTCTTGCTTCAAAACAATTTAAACAATGTCATTGAGAAGTCCTTGCTGAACTCCCATTAAGACAAAATTAATGGACCATAGCATGCGACTCCTTCGCCAACCAGGGTGGGTTCGACAAGTTCGGATGAACAACCCCATCAGAGTTCCATGCAAATGTAATTATTTATTTTAGCTTTGTGTTGTTTGCCAGCTAATGGGGGATCATCATCCTTTTAACGTCCACTTTTCCATGCTTGTATGGGTCAGAAAATTTGCTGACGCAGATTTTCCATTTGCATGACTGTGATGCTTCTTCACAATGTCAACAACACACACACATGCAATGGACTTCTTTCAATTTCTGTCACCCAAATCTCACAAGCAGCAAGGGGTTACAGAAGACACTTGTTCAAAGTGCTACACAGTAAGACTGAACCCAAAATCATATGATTGGGAAGTAAAGTTTTTAACTACACAGCCATGACTGTGCCTATCCATTTTAATAATTGAGAACCCTAACCCCTCTAATTGAAATTCAGGTGTGTGTATGCGTGTGTGTCTGTGTTTGTCACCCCAACATCGCTTGACAACCAATGCTGGTGTTTACGACCCCGTAACTTAGCGGTTCGGCAAAAGAGACCGATAGAATAAGTACTAGGCTTACAAAGAATAAGTCCCTGGGTTGATTTGCTTGACTAAAGGCGGTGCTCCAGCATGGCCGCAATCAAAATGACTGAAACTAATAAAAGAACAGCAAAAAAAAAAAAAAAAAAAAAAAAAAAAAACTCACCTTAGGCTAAGACATGATCTGATACATTAAAATTAAAGTTCAAATAAACCAATAACAAGGAATCAATTTAAATGGCCATTCAACTTTTCCTTTTTCACTTGTGTCACTTATTGATTTACATTTACTTAACTGGTTTCTGCTAAAATGTTAACATTACAAGGGCGAAGTCAAGGTGTTTGTATGAAAGCAGATATTGAAGTAACTGATCATGGAAATAGTTCTTAACAGTCCTTTTACTCTTATCTAAGTCCTACAGTGATTCTTTGCAGTAAATATTTACAATAGAAGTTTACAATCACAGTATACATTTGGTTGGTTTGTTTGCACTGAACAGACTGGTGGTTTCTAGCTCAGCTAAACACTGAACAACAATCTTTCACTATGGTTAGTTTGAGTAGATGACTGATTTGGAATTTTGGGTGACTTTTTTTTTTTTGTTTTTTAAAGCTATAAAAATTGAAAGAAAATTAACCTCACTCTTTCATGAAAAAGTGTCCAGCAAACAGGTAAGGGTTGACAACAGGAAGGGCATATAAGGGTAGAAAATATGCTTCAATGAATTATCTCTTTCTGATCCTTGCAAGCATGGAAAATTGGGTGCTTAAATGATGATGAGGAAGAGAGAGATTTAGGTTAGTCAGTAGATTTTTATCAACTCCAACTCCATAGACCAATAATTGGTTGCAAAAGACTGTGACAAATTCCACAGTCTTGTTGATCACTAAAACTATCAGATTAGTAAACCAGTATTCCCTAATCAGACATCTAGTGTTTACTTATGTCTTCCCACTGTTTTTTTCTTGCTCTGAATTGCTTTGGTTTATGCTCTGCTAAAGTTGCTGCCGTATTTCCAACTCACACCTCAACTCTCACAAAGCACCTGCCACTTGGCCTATCACAATCTATGTGTAACTCCCCTCACCCACCATCACCACCAACAACAACAACAACACCACTGCTGTCGTCACCATCATTAATAAATGTTTTAACTTCTGTTTTTCCATGTTAGCTTCAGCTGGACAGCTTTACCATATCTTATATCACCTTTTATCTTGATCATTCTGGAGCCCAACATCCTGAAATCTAAACTCACTTCTTCCCTTGTCTTCCTGCATATTAAACAATTTCCCCATCCTTTTCCACTATAACTGCATCTCCTAATGAACTCATACTTTACACTCTACCACTTATAAAAATTCAAACTGAATATTAACCCTAGTAACCCACAAAAATTCCCCAAGAGCCCAGAAAAGATATGAAACTGTCTCACTTCTGACCCAGTTCAAGAATAAACAAATAGATAATAAAGACTTATTTATGGGTCTGATGGAGTTTGTTGAGGCAGACTTTCTGCAGTCAGATGCCCTTTCAGTTACCAAGCAAGATAATATTTCCTGATGGCCAGACATTCCTACATAAAAGACTACAAATAAATGACACTATTTGTATGATAGTGTCACTTGTTTGCAACTATCATGCAATGTCAAACTGAGGCAGTACAAACATACATGCCAGGCTACTTTCAGTTTCTCATTTCTTTATTGCCCACAAGGGGCTAAACAAGGACAGACAAAGGGATTAAGTCAATTACATTGACCCCAGTGCGTAACTGGTACTTAATTTATTGAACCTGAAATGAGGAAAGTCAAAGTCAACCTCGGCAGAATTTGAACTCAGAACGTAACAGCAGATGAAATACCACTAAGCATTTCGCCCAGTGTGCTAACGTTTCGCCCGGTGTGCTAACGTTTTTACTAACTACAGGGCTTCAATCATGTAACAGGATTAAACCTGAAACTATAGAAATATATAAATGTATGTAATTATTGCTAAACACATGTTCTATGTCTTCTTATATACGGAAGGAAAAGTTTCAGTTTATCTATAATTTTAAACATTTTTCTTATGAAGAACAGACCTAATTTGTTTTCATCATATCATGTAGGTATTATCAAACAAATATTATTGTAAGCTTTTCAGCACTATTTACATTTTTGGATATCTAACCACTATACTTTTCACAACTTATAATTCACCTATAATATACAATTTATTCTAAGATATAAACAAGCAATGTCAGCTCTTAGACAATAAGAAATAAAACTAATGTTGATGAGCTCTCAAGTGTTTATGGCTTATATGTGTGTGTGTGATAGAGAAAGAGCTGATACATTATCAAGATGTGAAAGTCATCTATCGATAATAAAACCTATCTGTTAAGTATCAGCTTTTAGAATAATGGGTGGTAACCCTTTTATTACCAATATTTACATTGAAATATACAGCTTTTGTTTATATTCATTTTTTAAAATGATATAGAATTCAGTAAAATCATTTCCATTATTAAACTGGTGTTTGGAACAACTTAGCATGAAATTACAATGGAAGGTTTTAATTTAAATCTCTTTGAAGTTTGTATCATGCAATCAAAGGGTAACATCTTGAAAGGGTTAAAAGATGATAATTAACTTTCAGTTTCTATAAATTTCTTCTGATTTGTCTTTTACATTACCAAGGTTCTTAGCTACAACTGAATTTTGTAAAAATGCCTGGAAACATGACAATGTAGTATATTTATATCTATAAGGAGTAATTTTCTTGGACATTTGTCATACTGACTTTTAATAGAAATGGATGGCTAAAACAACCCAAATAACCAATGTAGATGCTATGCTCATTCCTCTAGGTGTGCAGAGATTATTCAGAAAATTATTGATGTCTAAACTAAGGGGATATTCAATTTATTATGTTTTTCTTATCTTTAAATTTTTTTTTTTATTTAGTCACAGGTTAACCCTGATCCAGGAGATATATTCATAGCCATTCCAATCATGAGCATTTAATCTCATTCAAAATCCAACAAAAACATCATATAGTATCCTATTCCTAAGATATCAGGGTAATATTATTATTTCAGAAAGATACAAGGTGATGTGCTGCTGAAATTATTAGCAAGCCAGAAAAAATGCTTAGAAGCATTTTGTCCATCTTTACATTCTGGGTTCAAATTCTGTAGAGGTTTGACTTTGCCTTTCATCCTTCTGGGATCAGAAAAATAAGTACCAGTTGAGTACTGGGGGTGATGTAATAGAATAACCTCCTCCTCAAAATTTCAGGCCTTGTGCAGGAGTGGCTGTGTGGTAAGTAGCTTGTTTACCAACCACATGGTTCTGGGTTCAGTCCCACTGCGTGGCACCTTGGGCAAGTGTCTTCTGCTATAGCCTCAGGTCGACCAAAGCCTTGTGAGTGGATTTGGTAGACGGAAACAGAAAGAAGCCCGTTGTAGATACGTATATATATATATACGCGTGTATGTGTTTGTGTGTCTGTGTTTGTCCCCCTAACATTGCTTGACAACCGATGCTGGTGTGTTTATGTCCCCGTTACTTAGCGGTTCGGCAAAAAGAGACAGATAGATTAAGTACTGGGCTTACAAAAAGAATAAGTCCCGGGGTCGAGTTGCTCGATTAAAGGCGGTGCTCCAGCATGGCCGCAGTCAAATGACTGAAAAGAGTAAAGAGTATAATCAAAAGAATTATTTCAGGGGAATTTAGGGTTCCTACTTCTAGTAGGTTTAAACCTCAATGTAATAGCTTAGTGTTTTATGTTCATTTTTTTTATAGTACTGTGAGCAACCTACTACTTGTGATAATGTCACAGAGTAGGGAGTCACTAGAGATGAGGCTTAGAACCTTGAGAGGGAGTTGGGGTCACTGAAAAACTTCTGAGGACTACCAAGGCCTTTATGAAATGAAATTAATCAATGAAAATCTAAGAGCAGGCAGGACTGTTGTGGTTAAAAAGTTTGCTTCCCAACCACATGGTTTTAGGTTCAGTCCCAGTTACATCTTAGGCAAGTCTCCTTTATTATAATCTTGGCCCAACCACAGCCTTATGATTGGATTTGGTAGATGAAAACTGAAAGAAACCCATCAAATATATATATATATATATATATATACATATGTATTTGTGTGTGCATAAGTGTTTGTGTGAGTGAGTTTGTACTTTCCCCTCATATTTGCATCTGTTTGCTGGTTGTTGCTTGTTTTTAGTTCTCTGTGTAATCATGTTGATCTTTGTTGTTGTTTGGCAGACCATGAAATTATTATTTTGCTTGGAAACAGGCAGGGATTGGAGTCATGAAGGGCATGCAGCCATAGGACACTCTGCTCCAAATTACTCCCACCTGATCCATGCAAGCATGGAGAAGTAGACATTAAAACAATGATGTACAGAATTTTTAGTGCAGAAGCCATATACTATAGTAGGAGTAAGGCTAAAAAAAAAACCAAAAAAAAACTAATCCATCTTACTGAATAATCTTACATCTAAGATAAATAATAGAAGTGTTGTTTAATTTTAATAGTGAAATTGAAAAAAAAAAAAAAAAGACAGCAATGCAGACAAATGGAGTTCTTCACTTCTATTTGTGGTTAAGTTTCACTTATCCATTAAGTGGCAATTAGTGAAGTGTAGTAGAAAACACTCTGGCAGAATCAATAACTGAAAACTTAAAACTACAGCATAAAGATTAAAAGGAATCTTACATTACAAGATTAAAGCATCAATGATAATTCTAAGATTCAATAACAATAAAACAAATAGATGGAATATAAATTATCAAGGTGGAAATAATATGGTTCATATAGTGAAATACATAAGGAATCTATACACACAGTGTTTCTAACAGCTCAAAATAATATTGTAGTTGCCAACCAGAATATAACAGTTCAAGTTATACTTTCTTTGAGGAAAAATATAGTTAGATAGGTGATTTATGCTTTATCTAAGTTATAACATCACAAAATTAGCGTGTGGATTTTTATATACACATATATATATTTTTTCATTTGTTTCAGTCATTTGACCATGGTCGTGCTGGAGCACCACCTGTAGTCGAATGAATTGACCCCAGGACATCCTATGTAAGCCTACTACTTATTCTATCGGACTCTCTTTGCTGAACCACTAAGTTATGGGGACATAAACACACCAACATCAGTTGTCAAGTGATGGTGGGGGGAGAGACAAACACAGACACAAATTTACACACACACACACACACATATATGACAAGCTTCCTTCAGTTTCCTTCTACCAAATCCACTCACAAAGCTTTGGTCGGCCCTAGGCTACAGCAGAAGACATTTGCCCAAGGTACCACGCAGTAGGACCGAACCCGGAACCATGTAGTTGGCACACAAATATTGGGCTTGAAACAGAAAATTACAATTTTTCTTAAATAAGTCAGGCATGGCTGTGTGGTTAAAAAGCTCACTCCCCAACCATGTAGTTTTGGGTTCAGTCTCAGTGTGACACCTTACTGCACTATAGCTCCAGGTTAACCAAAGCCTTGAGTGGATTTTATAGATAGATGCTCAGAGGAACCCATCGTGTGTGTGTGTGTGTGTGTGTGTGTGTGTGTGTGTGTGTGTTGTAAACAAATGTCATCATACATTTGAAAACAAATGAGGGTCAAAGACAAGAAGGGCATAAATCTGAAGATAATCTGCCCTGACAAATTTCATTTGACCTGTGCAAGCATAAAAAAGTGAAATTTAGAAACATATATAAGGTTTGTCAAACTTCTCACATCGTAATGTGAATTTCCAGCATTGACAGTCTCTCCAAGCATTTCACTGAAAATACCCACATTTAAGAAATTCTTCCACGTTTACAATACTCTAAGTTCTACTGTTCCAGAAGCACCACTGGCAGCACTTCATAATCTTTTATTTGAACTGTTTTTCAGCTTAGTCTGGAACATGTAAAAAAATGTTTGCCATTATTGGGTTTAAAAAAGTCTGTCTGTTATTGAATGACCAATCCTAATGTGTGTACTGAAGTTAAAACTTTACTAGACATGTGATAAAATGGCAAAACACTGGATGATGAATCACTGGCAGCAAACAAACAGATTAGCTTTCACAAAGCTTCCTCCTCCTCTGACTTACAATCTGTATCCTCAAACTCCACCTGTCTAACACCCGTGGACATGTTTACAAAGTCAGAAAACAGCACAGGTCCTATGACTTTTGGAAACATTTTTTCACGCTAAGAGTTGCTGAAGCATGGAACAGACTGCCGGCATCAGTTGTTAGTTGTCGGAGCACTTCATCCTACAAAACTTCCATGCTTCCTGAGATTCGCCAACACTACACCTGATTTTCCCCCCTCCATACACATGCAAGTATGTATCTGACTCATACATGGTTCGCTTTCCAGACATTAGTACATTACTGCATATACTTTATATGCACTTTTGACAAGTTGTGGTGCACCTGAGCACTGTATACAATAATTTCATTATTATTATTATGCTCACCTTGTATTGTGAGTTTACTTTGGCACCCTATCACTACCAGCTTTTCTTTCCAGCTACCCCTGCACACCCTTATATAATGTGAGGTAGTCACATATCTGTAACAAGACACCTGTAGTTGTCCTACCATACTTTAACCTCTCAACAACTGACATAAAGCCTTTTCCCCTATCAAACACTCCCCCCATACTTAGTTGAGTAGGCCTTTTACCTTTATCTGTTCTTTTCCTTGTTTTGCAAGTTATTTTGTGACTTCACTTGTACTGATGGCATGAAAATAAGAACCCAGTTCACACTGAAATGTGTTGGTGTTAGGAAGGGCACCCAGCTATAAAAAACCATGCCAAGCTGACACAGGAACTTGACACAGCCCTGCAACTTCCTGTCAAACCATTCATCTTAAGTTGGCATGGAAAATATGTAAAATGATGAGGATGGTGAGTGTGAACAAAAGAATGGAATTTCATTCATAAATGTTCAGGGTACAACATGATGGTTGTTTTGAAAGGTGTCATCATCATCATCATCGTTTAACGTCCATTTTCCATGCTAGCATGGGTTGGACAGTTTGACCGGCGTCTGGGAAGCCAGGAGGCTGTGCCAGGCTCCAGTCTGATCTGGCAGTGTTTCTACAGCTGGATGCCCTTCCTAACGCCAACCACTCAGTGAGTGTGGTAGGTGCTTTTTACGTGCCACCGGCACAGGAGCCAGAAGAGGCTGGCAAATGGTCACAATTGGTTGGTGCTTTTTACATGTCACTGACATGGATGCCAGTCAGGCGGCGCTGGCATCAGCCATGTTCGGATGGTGCTTTTTACGTGCCACCGGCACGGGTAAAAACTAGTTTTGTGTAGTCGGAGAGAAAAAAAAAACTTTAGCATTTAGATTATCTTGTTAAATGTAATGGTTATTTATTCACATTGTTTATTTTTAGAATGACAATGTATGGTAGGTATGAGAGGCTGGACCTGATCAGTTTGAACATGTAACACGTAGAATATTTGGGTCTGATATAGCCATTTTAAATACTAAAAGGTTAAAGATTACAAAGAAATGCTCAAAAGTAGACTCACGAGAAAATTATGGAAGTTTTTGTCATGACAATTTGGCTGAGGTCACAAAATACAGCAATAGTTACCATTTGCGAGCACAAAAGCTTTAAGGGAAGCTTCAATTTATATGTACATACATTTCAATATAATTCTTTTCGACTTTAAATGCCAAAGTTAAAGCTGCAACTTTTCCCAGTTCATTACAACATCCAATGAAAATCAGTCTATTTCAGTTTGCTGATGACTGAAATATTTCCAGACAATGCAGCTATGATGGGTGTGTGGTTAAGAAGTTGGCTTCCCAACCACATGGGTCTGGATTTAGTTCCCTTGTGTTGCACTTTGGGCAAGTGTTTTCAACAAACCCTATGCCCATCAAAGCCTTTTTAGTGAATTTGGTAGATGGAAACTAAAATAAGCTTATATATGTGTGTGTGTGTGTGTGTGTAATGTGCATATGTGTGTTAGTCCCTCATTGTTTTGATATTGTGTGATTATGGGAAATGAACATCTTTCATTTCCAATATGCAAAAACATGCCTGTCCAAGGGAAAATATCTTGCTTGGAAACAGGTAAGGATTAGCAACAGTGCATCAAGCTATAGAAAATCTGCTTCAATAAACATGCAAGCATGGAGAATTGGGCATGATGAAGATGACAATGAATGAAATTTCACTGAAATACAGTTCCTTGAGAACACTTGGGTATTATGGTCCTCACTTTTCAAAATATCTCTCATTGCAGTAAACTTGGAAGATGGGGGCCCATGTTATAAATATAAGCTAGCCAAGAACATGCTTGTGCATGCAAAAAAAAAAAAAAGAAAAAGATAACCATGTAGTATAAAACTGAAGACAGAAACTAGGAGAATGTTTAGCTTAATATATTATGGTATTTGAGCACTGGACATGTAAATGGTGTAATGTAAGCGAATGAATACAGTTATCCTAATTCTTTATGGTATGCAATGTCTGTATGTCCTACTATATCATAATGGAGCAAGCCAACTTTTATGATAACCTCATTAAATTAACATTGTATTTATTGATGTATAATATATATGTGAATATAAAGCAAAGAAATCTCAGGAAAATATCTCTTGTATGCAAGGTGTGTATACAATAGCCTAGCACTAAAATAATTGCGGTTTTCGTTATACATACATAAAATGGTACAAAATCTGCGATTATATATGTGTGTATATATATATATATACACACACACACAAATATATGCTAATATACAAACCTACTTTAAACTAACAAAAAATAAAAAACCCTAAAAACTATAAATGTTTTTGTTTTTTTTAGCACTCCCTACACTATATTTCTGCAAGGGTTGACAATTCTGATGTGTATGTGTGTTACATGGTGTAACATGTTATCCCAGTCCTTTGAACATGTATACAATGCATGGACAGTCGTGAAAATTTGTTCATAAACAATGAAAACGTGTACGTGTGTCTGTATGCAGCCTTCAGATTTTTTTTAACACATACACGGTGGCTGCACAAAGGGTGAAAAGTTATTCGTAAACTATAGAAATGTGTATGCGTACATCTACACCGATTTGTATGCATATGAGAGAGAGTGTGTGTGTATGTGAGTGAAAGAGAGAGATGTTACGGAAAAAAAGTTAATTCAGAAATTAATTCCTTAAGAGAACAGGTAAAATGGTATATCTCACCAGCTCTGAATTTACTGTCGTTTGTGTTTGGTAGTTCAATCAAAAGTAAATAAAAAATTAGTATCATGCACTGCCCCATGTGAATTTCTCTCTTCACTTGGTGGGCTTAATGCCAAAACAACATCAAGGAGGAGGAAGTAGGAAAGTAAAGAACACACCACATCCTGCTATCGTTCAAGAACAGTTTACATAGCTGCTAGTCCTTCACCACCCAGCTGTGAAGTCTTTTTTCTTAATGAATCTAAAAACAGTACCATTCAAAAGAAACTTAGCAACTATATCATAATAATAATAATCCTTTCTACTATAGGCACAAGGCCTGAAATTTTTCGGAGAAGGGGCTAAATCGACTACATCGACCCCGAAAGGGTTGAAAGGCAAAGTCAACCTCGGTAGAATTTGAACTTATAACGTAAAACAAGAAGAAATGCGCTAAGTATTTTTTCGCAGTAGGCTGTGATGCTTATTTTTTTTATTACTATAACTTTAAAAATTGTTAGTCTGATTCCTATCACAAACACATACACACGACTGTATTACTACTATAAAAATAGAAATGATTTTAGTTCTAAGCAAGGATACATCACTTTTCTGAACCTATCGACAAAAATTGTTAATTTAATATGATTTCAGAAACAGTCTGTTTGTTACACAACTTCCATCACAAACTCACATTATATACGTATTTATAATTATACACGCACATAAAAACAACTCATCTTTCACATGCGCAAACCTTTTTTTTTTAAAGACAATTCGGAACAGTGAGGCAGTTACAAACACGTACATATTTCACACTATATGACACCAAACATGATATAAACACTGCCAGCTCATCTTCAAAGGGTAACAAAAATGTTAGTGTTGGCCAAAATGATTATTTTGAAGATCAGGGGAAAGGGGGTGGCACCCAAGTGCAGACCTGGCTATCGGGCAGAGTGTTGGCAACCATAGCATGCCTTGTAATACTTAATCCTAACTACTTACATTCCCAGTTCAAATCCCAATGGAGTCCTCTTTGCTTTTCATTTTATTCAGGGTTATAAAGTGGGCACGAGCGATGTACAGAAGTTGTTTCAATCAACAACACACCGAGATATATATATATCCGAAATCTATTATATATCCAGCACAGCTGATCTAACCAATCGGTTTCGCGCATATATATATATATATATATATATATATATATATATATATATTCTAGAGAGGCCACTCGCTAGAGAAGCCTTAAGCCAACAGGTTTTGGTATTTGATGATACGCCATAAAACTAAACCCTTTACGGGCGTGAAACCTAAGGTAATCCCATAAACCGGAATACACACACCACACGTTTTCGGCGTAACCCTAACCACTGAGTGTGCGTATTCTTTGCCTTCGCATATATATATATATATTATATATATATATATATATATTATATATATATGTAGAGAGAGAGAGAGAGAGAGAGATATGCTATCTTTGAAACAATAATTATTGTCGCAGCATCAGCGCCAAGCAGTGACTAGAAATAAACCAACTTTAGGTTAGTTAAAATGTTTCTTATATATTTTAACTTCTAAAGGCAAAATACATTGCAGTTACCGTGGATAAAAAATTCTCTCTTATGATAAACGGTGTTAAGAGAGAATTTTTTTTTTTTCACCACGTAACTGCATTGACTTTGCCTTTTGAAGTTAAAATATGTCACAAACATTGTCATACACCCACCCAACATTGCCGCACAATAATGAGCAAAAGAAGTAAAAGTAGTAAGGTAAATTGCTTTCAATTTCAGATTAGAGCGTTTTTCTTCATTTTTTTATATAGTTGTAGTGCACCTGAGCACGTACGGCTGTACGGTTAAATGATTCGCTTTACAGCCACGTCACTTGGGCGAATATCTTCTATAACACCGGGTTGAACAATGCCTCGAACGGAAAGAGTGTGTTTATTTGCTCTCCATCACCACTTGACGTGTGATGGATTTTTATGTACCCGCCACTTAACAGTTGACCAAAAACAGACTAAAAAAAATACTGGTGTCGATTTGATCGACTAAACCCTAAAAGGAATATAAGGATCATGTTCCCGTTTTTTCATCGGGGGGGGGGAGATAAGTTAACCGGGCTGTCGTACAGTAGAAGCTGTTGGATATAACAAAAGGGAACGAATGTCCCACGAGAAAATAAAAGGCAGGAAAAAAATTAGCTTCTAAATGTAAATATTCACTGAGAACAGACCACCAAATTTGAAAGTGAGAATATACATCGAAAAAAGTCAGCCAGTCAGTCATTTCAGCTAGGGAACTTCACCATCTCTTTACACACACCAAACCTAGTCAAGCAAGACTATTTTAGCTTCCGTTTTTCTCACTCACTCTGCTCAGTGAATATATATTGTTGTAATAGTTGTTTGAACCTAGCTCAGCTTTATGATCAAAAGCATTCCAGCCGTAATCACCCCGCCTTTCTACCCACTCCTTTTTTTTCTGTAGGGAAGCCAGGACAACTGTCGAACAAAGCCTTTTCTAACGAGACTGAGGGGGATTTGGTCGTTATTTCTAGTAAGTCGAGCGACCACGTTGAAGCTCTCGTTATATATATATTTCTTTATTACCCACAGGGAGCTAAACATAGAGGGGACAAACAAGGACAGACAAACGGATTAAGTCGACTACATCGACACCAGTGCGTAACTGGTACTTATTTAATCGACCCTGAAAGGATGAAAAGCAAAGTCGACCTCGGCGGAATTTGAACTTAGAACGTAACGGCAGACGAAACACCGCTAAGCATTTCGCCCGGTGTGCTAACGTTTCTGCCAGCTCGTTATATATAAGGCATGGATAACCTTTTTCGAGAAGAGGGATCACTAGGGAAGAAAAAAAAAAATTCAAGATCCTTATATACACCTTTTACGACATCATGAACAGGCAACATACACGCATATTGCATGCATGCATGCGTGCATGAATACGAGTAAAAGACCTTCAGGGTAAACACTAATTGATACTAACTACCATAACGTATTATTAACAACATGGTGTCACACCCCTTCTTTAATGTCGGGTATATACATCCCAATATTGCAAAAGTAATTTTTTTTTAAAGTTAGAAAAGTAATCTATAAATTTTTTTATTGCATGTACCATAAGTCTGTGCCAACTGTCGTAACTAAATGACTAAACTAGCAGATTCACCAAACAAGCTCAAGAAATATTAAACATGTACATACGATAAGGTCGTACGCGCTAGATACGAAAATAAGTAATATATACTATACACACTGTATTCACAATACAGTTCATTAAGCAATGTGAATGCAGATATGCATGTATTCGCACACGGCCGTTAGTGAAAACTAGACTATTATAAAACATGCAAACATATGGTTAGCCGAGACAGTTGACAACTCTTATTTCTTTATTGCCCACATAGAGGGGACATGTAATATATACTTCACATCCCGAAGAAAACCATTTCTTGTTTGTTTTAAATTTTGACAATCTTAAATGCAATTAAATGAAGGCTGGTTTTATATATATATATATTGTAATTTGTTAGTTTGGTCTTATTAAACGAGTTTGGTAAAGCTAAAGTGTAGTGCTATACAAATTAACAGATAGACACACCAGGTGTCAACATACATGACCATAAAACTACTAGCATTAACCAACTACATGATGTATTCTACCGCTTCCAGGCATAGTACTGTCTTCAACACGTTTTTTTTTCTTGGTGGTGGTGGGGGGCATTTCCTCTCTCTACAGTACAGATGAAGAAAAGCGTGTATGCTCTTGAATTTATAAAATATGTACGATACTGTGTGAGAGTAAGAAAGATAGAAGATCGATTCTAAGAGCCATTGGACAATATATAATGTAACAGAACAAAGCAAAGAAACTGCTTCTCTTGGAGAATTATCCTGTTTTGGAAGATCCCCTCTCCACCAATTTATCAATAATAAATGGCAACAGTCACATCGCAAAAAATTGAGTCTGGATATATATCATTAATATTATTCAGAAAATGTTTTTCATATATATTTAAAAAAGCGACAGGAATGGTCAGTGGCGGACTTTGATGCAAAAAAAAAAAAAAAGTTTTGCAGAATCTTAATTTTTGCTGTTTAAAACATAGAAAGAAATTTGTTGTTCAAAATTCTTTTAAAAAACATCTTTAAAATCAAGGCAGTGGGAAGGCGGGGGTGTTTTTTTCCCCCGAAACACCACTGATGGTTGATTTGCAAAATCTAACTAAATTTTGTCGCTACATTTCGTGTCTGTCATTTTAACGCAAGCCACAAACAACCGTGTGCGTGTCTATATATATACATACATATATATTATATAGACACACCTCTATGTGTATATAACGTGTGTGTGTGTATACACGCACAAAGACGGTAATTTATCTGGGAAATGAAAGACACCACTCCAACGTACAAGCAATTTATAAATGGTCAACATGTCGAATTCCGGTAAAAAAAAAAAAAAACGGAAGGGACCATATAAAAACATGCCGCATTCACCTTAATTTAAGGTAACTACTAAATTTAAACAGTAAATTAACGTTCTATTGCATATTTTATAGCCGTAAAACATCACACCTTAGAATTTTCATAGACATTAGGAGAGTCCGACATGTATTGTACATGATAGTTCACGAGTCAATGTGATAATTAAGACTAATTACACTGGCTTAATTACAGTCTTATAACATTTCATGAACAATAAAACACAGTACTTTATGATTTTTGTACACATTTGTGGAATTCAGAATGACGTTTCAATGTGGTCCCTTCCGTTTTGTACCGGAGATGGTTGTTCATAGACATTCGACAACTGAGTATCCTCGCTTTTATAGATCTAAATTCAAATCGGTCTTTTAATACGATCCTATCTATCTATCTATACATGTACATGTGTATTATATTTAGTTGTTGGTTAGCTCCCTAAGAGCTGGGGTTTCATTAATATATATAAAAAAAAAATTGGGGTGACTATTTTGGTGTTATTTTTTACTAGTGAATTTTAGATTTTTGAATTGATTTTGAAGGCAACGTTTAATTAGTTTGATACCTTACTCATTTTCGCCACGTTCAAATTTCGCTGTGGGTCGACTTCTTAACTTCGGTAAAACAGCCGCCACAAATAAATCAAGTAACAAGCTAAAATTCTTAATTGAAAAAAAATAATAATAATAATAAATAAACAAATAAAACACAAAGTAATTATACAAATTCTAAAAAATTAACCAACAACGAATTAGACATAAATATACATACAGGACCGTATAAAAAAAAAAATGAATTTAGGATCGTAGAAGCAATGAAGCTCTTTGTCCAAGGAAAATTTATACCTTGGTTCGCCAGCATCAAATAAATTTCTAATGTTAAAATATATCGATAAAATGTCCCGGGACATGTAACACAAATGGAGAAAACACGCACTGTCTCATGGAGAAGGAATTCGGTGTTTGGGGGTTATTTTTTTTTATATCCTGATTTTAAAAATATTCTTGTGTTTCATACAATAGCAATTATAATTCTGAAAGAATTTTAGAATTTTCTTTGCAAAAATTTCAATATGTTTTTTACAATTCCACCCCCTCCGTGTTTTTACACTTTTCCTTCCCATTAAGTAATAATAATGGCTCTTTCAAAACTCCGCCAGCACGACATTCAGAATAAATTCCCTCTGTGTAAGATTCCTATCGTTCACATGTATAGTATAATAAATATAGATAAATTACGAAGAAAACACACAACATAAGGAGAGACACACACGCAAACAAACATGTCACAGAGTTCTGGTAACTTTGTTTCTAGGCCCCTTCTTTCATAGCCTGAGTCTCGTCGACGGTTCCCCCTTTTTTTTTTTTTCCTGGCTTAAAAACAACATAAGACGACAGGTAGCAGACAGCATAACAAAGAACTCTTACTCATTGCAGCAATTCCATCAAATATTTCACCGGTCTTTCATCTATTTGGTAGTTGATGGAGAGACAGAGAAAGAAAGTTTCCTTCCGACGACAATGACTGAAGCAGGCGACATTATGCGAGGAGAGGAGGGAAAGAGAGATGATGGCAACTACATTTTCCCTCCCTCTCTCTTTATATATATATATATATCTTTCTCTCTTCATCACTGTATCTAAAAGCTATAAGGGTAGTTACTACAGTTTGGTGCCCCTCCCCAAACAACACCCCCGTTTCTTCATAACTTTTTAATAAAAATATATTTTTAAATGAAATTTTGCAGAGATATGTTTTCGAGAGCGAATATAACGATTATGTTGATAACATTTAAACATTTTTTTAAAAGAAAATCCTGACAATTCCCCACCACCATCACCACTCTCAACTTCGGGTTTTTCGTAACTCGCTTTAAATTGCATATTTTTAAACAACATTTTGTACAAATACGTTTTCGAGAGTAGAGATTACATAACGTT
Source organism: Octopus sinensis (assembly GCF_006345805.1). Taxonomy (NCBI): domain Eukaryota; kingdom Metazoa; phylum Mollusca; class Cephalopoda; order Octopoda; family Octopodidae; genus Octopus; species Octopus sinensis. Next base: position 87,170,652 of record NC_043001.1, on the reverse strand, counting down.
GACGTTTTAAACATAGAAATTTGAAATGGAAAAAGCGAAAACGCTAAAGTTATGGAAATTAGTGTTAACAAACTCGGAGCATCCGGAAAAAAAGAACGATCCGAAACACTTTAAAAATTTTTTTCTATATTACTATCAACATAATTGTAATATATACCCTAAAAAACATATCCGCAAAATTTCATTAAAAATATATATGCATTTCCCAGAAAATATGAGTAAACAAATTCGAGGTGGGGCACTAATCTGTAGTTATATATGTATGCGTGTGCGCGCATAGTAGGTGGGAAAGTGGAAATGGTAGAGAAGCAAAGGCAGGAGTGGAAGGAGAAAGAGGGGTAAGGAATATGAGAGTGATAGAGACAAAGGACGTAGGGAGTGAGTTAGAAGAAGAGGCTGACAGAAGTGTGAAAGAGGTATAGGTAGAGGTAAGGGATGGTGTATGCTAAGAGAAAGAATAGTAAACATAATGATAAATAAAGGAGTGCGGAGGGGGGAAACGAAAAGGAAGTAAATTTGGCAAGTATGTGTGTGGTGTGGTGTGTTTGTGTGTGCATGCATATGGATGTGTGACACACGGAGCTGAAAAACGTATATTAACCGAGATTATCCTTGTAATTACAAGACAGAAACTCCCGCTAGGTGTGTTTACAATCAAGAAATAGAAAGTAAAGGAGATTCAATAATTGATAGTTTATCCCTTTGATTTTTTTTTTTTTTAGAAAATAAGGCTACACAGTTAGGAGAGGATCTTGTCTATAATGCCAACTAGTGAAAACAGCAGCTATGTTTCATTCTTGTTAAACCTCATCAGCAATGCATAACCACCTCACTTGGCTACAGTGAAGAGTGAGAGTATATATATAGAAATATAGAGGCGGGAAAAGTGTAATAATAACAGGTAGATGTAAAATACCTTGGGGAACGATCTAAGTGATATATGCATATTACATAAACATACGTATATAACACTATCGATCAGACTATTGGATATATTATACACCACTAGTTACAATGCGCTTCCTCGCAATGTTGCAGCTTTCGAATAACGCCACCCCACTGGCGCGCGCGCACACACACGTACAAAAGGAGTGAGAGTAGTACGAAAAGACTTCACAAACTGTTACTGACAGTTTCATGCAACCGCTCATCAGATAGTCGTGAGTACTGGGAGGGAGTCTTATTTCTAAATCAACGGTCATGTTTCAATATTGCTAGACTCTTCAGAAAAACATATTCTCTTCAGTTGGCTAGGATGAGCTTGTCAGATGATCACTTACATGAAACTCCGAGTAATAGTTTATGAAGTCTTTTCAGGTTCAATAAGCACACACACGAACAGAAGTTTGTTTGAATGTATGAGCAGCAGTATTAGACACATATACACACATATATATATAAGAGAACAAAGTGTACGCCGTTATATATATATATAATACAATACAAAATGGACAAGAACACAAAATATCCGGACAACTAGGAGATACAAAAAGGGACAACAAAACATCCAGATAGACGTTACGAAGGAAACAAGGACGGGTCATTCGAAGTTTTCTATCTTCAGTCAGGAACTAGATTATCCTCGCAATTTCCTTGTTTTCTTTGTATCGTCTATCTTGATGTTTTGTTGTTCCTTTTTGTATCACCTAGTTGTCCGGATGTTTTGCGTTCTTGTCCCATTTTGTATTATATATATATATATATATATATATATATATATATATATATATATATATATATATGAGAGAGAGAGAGAGCTTCATGAAATCAAGTGAAGTTTTAATTGGTCACTGTTTTTTTTTGTTTTTTTACCTTTTTCGTTGGACAATATTTCTTAGACATGCTCTGGAGTATATAGGCAGAACTTTCTTTTTGACAGTCCACAACCGAAGTAGAAACTCGTAGAATATGTCTTGTAAAAGACAGATTTCGCTTGAACAAAGCAGCGCTAATCTCTATCTTGATTCCTCTAAGCTACCTTACCATTTATATATTTCTTTCTTTTATCTCAACGTTTTCCGCTCACACTAGACGTGTGACTCAAAATACCTATATTTTAAGAACGTGTGCCTAACACTTCTTCCACAGTACGATAAATTTAATCCTTCTTTCTTGTTAGTTTTGTGACTGAAAATTGTGGCGTTTCCCTATACAAATTACAGTCCATTGACACCTATACTTTTAGCAACTTGTGTAATTAAACACGTGCTTCAACTTGTTTGTGAGTTCGTACATCGTCGATCCACATTTTTTGGCAGAGTGAGAACAACTGTCCAACTTCCACTTGGACACAGCCTCATCATGCGGTATCAATAACCGACCTTAGAAATGTTTGGAACTTTGTAAATTTCTTATCCCGCCAAATATTAAGAAATGATTATCTTCCTTGTAATACCTACGACTACTAGGGGAAGCACTCGCGTTTCCTCTACTCTTCTCATTGATAAGCAATTGCACATACACTTCTCATCCCGATTTCTCGCCGTCCACCCCAACACTGATAATTTGTTAGACACAGCCACACATTATACTTTATTCACAACGCCCAAATATTTTTCATCGTGCTCACAAGTTTATTTATTTTTTTGTCAACCTATTAAATCTAGGTCCTATTATGTCATTATCAATTACATCCTATCACACCCTAAATATTTTATGTCAATATCATACCATTCTATCCTGTCATCATCATACATCTCAAACATACACTCACACATTCATACACTTCGTTTACACACTTAATTCCTTCCTACCCTCTTTCACACACATACATACATACATACATACCCACCCACACATCAATCTAGCTATGTATCGATTTATTGCTCTTTATATATGAGCGTGTGTATATTGTCTTGAAGACAGAACACAAATTAACAATATGTCTGTTAATGCATATGTGTTTTTAGAATTCAGGTAAAAATGGCACAGTAAAAATAGCATAGGTAAAAGGATCTGAAACTTACTGGAGAATGGACAACTGCTGTTATTTGTTTACTGCCCACAAGGGGCTACACACAGAGGAGACAAACAAGGACAGACAAACGGATTAAGTCGATTATATCGACCCCCGTGCGTAACTGGTACTTAATTTACCGACCCCGAAAGGATGAAAGGCAAAGTCGACCTCGGCGGAATTTGAATTCAGAACGTAACGGCAGACGAAATACCTATTTCTTTACTACCCACAAGGGACTAAACACAGGACAAACAAGGACAGACAAACGGATCAAGTCGATTACATCGACCCCAGTGCGTAACTGGTACTTATTTAATCGACCCCGAAAGGATGGAAGGCAAAGTCGACCTCGGCGGAATTTGAAATCAGAACATAACGGCAGACGAAATATGGCTACGCATTTCGCCCGGCGTGCTAACGTTTCTGCCAGCTCGCCGCCTTGAATGGACAACTGCTGTAGCTCCCGAGCCCAAACCAGATTTGTTTTTCGATAATGAACCAGACACTGGCAACCGCATCATTGCAGTTGGTTCTGATGAATCACTGCGGTTACTTGCTTCTGCCGATACATAGCTGATGGATGGCAACTATGCAATGGCTCCACTAGGGTTTCCACAGATTTATGTAATACACGTCCCAGTTGGTAATACTGTAGTTTTTACTGTTTTTGCTTGTCTGCAGACTAATACACAAGATACATATGAAACACTGCTGCAAGCAGTTATGGATCGTTGCTACGAGATTGAGCTCTACCCAGGTCCAACAACCATAATTGTTGACTTCGAGTTGGCAATCATCCAAGCTATCAACAATGTTTATGGACCGGAAACACGCTCACAAGTTTATTTCTACCACCTGATTCAGGGCACCTGGAGAAAAATACAGGACCTTGGCCTCACTAACCACTACAAAGAGAATGAGGACTTTCGTCAATTCTGTGGACAGATCGACTCATTGACATTTATACCAGTTGAAGATGTTCCAGCGGGAAATCAGTTACTCAAGGCTAGATGTCCTGATGAAGCAGCTCTCCTACTAGAATACTTCGATCAAACCTATGTTTCTGGTACATAAGTTCAGAGAAGACGGAACTCCCAGCCAGGCATTCCAGCAGTAAACCTTCGGCGCATTTCAGCAAGGTTTCCTCCAAAACTTTGGAGGAAACCTTGCTATCATGAATGACTGTCCAAGAACCAACAACCTATGTGAAGGCTGGAACAACAAATTTTATCATCTTGATGGCTACCAGCACGCATCTATCTGGAAACTTATAAGAACGATTCAGAAGGAAGTGGCTGTTGTGAGTGCAGTGATAACAAAGGACTCAGTGAACCACCCAGGAAAAAAACAAAGAAAGTATATCCTGATCTACATACAACAAAGACTAAAAAATTTATACAAAGGCTACACAGATGGAAGGAAATACCTTGATCAAGTGTTAAGTGGACTTGGTCACAACATAAGATTCTAGTTATTAAATTGTTTTTAAAGGTTAATTAATATAAAACGGTGTTCTCATGTCTAAACATATTTGATTTAATTATAATTGTTTTTTCATAAATTTTAAACGTATAAATCTGTATTAAGAAATGGAGGTTATAAAGGTATATGATATATTACGAAAATAGATTTTATTCAAAACTAGTTTTTATGTTAGACAAACTTTATTCTACTTTCTTTGCCAATAGTGTATATTTCAACAAGCTTATTGTTATTTTTACATATTTCTTTTACCCGTGCCATTTTTACTGTTCACCGTGTATTTTTGAGTATGTGAACATGCGACCTTCAACACAGTCCTTTTCACATCGACCCAGTTCATTCAACTGCTAAATGACTGCCACTGGCAGTTGGGAGTTCACCCCGTGATGGACTTAAATCCCGTTCAAGGAGTTAAGGTAACCATACTACACTTAAATGGCTCGAAAAAAGGGATAAGCAATGGTTTAATGAGTGTGTCGGTTCAAGACTTGCAGAATGGGATACATATTCCTATATGAGACAGAGCTAATAGGGTAGGAATAATTCACGTAGAGCAGGGTTTACACTCTCATCCCCTTACCTTCTTTAAAATGGGTCGGGGACTGACTTCCAGATGTTGCAGTGTCTGGGTGTGTCCCTCTGTTTGAGTAGTGCCAGACAGACTGTTGGAAACTAGTTTCTAAGAGATGCATCACCAAGTGATGAGGTTCACACGAATTCTTTGGAGTTGCCATGGTTACTAGAGAGATGGGGATGCACGCGAGATTGGGGTGAGATTGAGCAGGTGCATTGGAGGGGTTGAATTTGAGGAATAGGTAGGTTAGAGCGAAGTGAGCTAAAATTAGGGATTTGGTAGATTAGAGCAGCGTGGGGGCGAAATTAGGGAATTGGTCGGTGAGAGCAGGGTAGAGGTGAAATTAGGGAATTGGTAGGTTAGAGCAGGGTAGGATGACAGGTGATGGCTTTGTGTGGGGTAGAAAGAAGAAAGAGAAGGTGTGTTACAGAGAGAGAGAGACTAGTGTGTGGTTAAAAAAAGGTGAAATGAGTTGTAGAGAACAGAGGTGAGAGAAGATGGTAGGAGAGATTAAAGGTAAGGTAAGCGACTGCATGTAGCGAGAGGAAGAGGGATCAGAAAGGGTTGATGGTATTCGTGACATATATATAGAGAACGGGGATATATTGGATCAAATTAACACTAGTTGTTGTTTAGCTCCAGGTCAGTCCTCGAAAGACACATCTCTGATCAAGGACATTCCAAATGTGACCAAATCATATTGTATTCAAACATATAGGCGCAGGCATGGCTGTGTGGTTAAAAAGGTTCTGGGTTCAGTCTCACTGCATGGCATCTTAGGTAAGTGTCGTGTCTTTTACTATAGCCTCGGGCCAACCAAAGCCTTGTGAGTTGATTTGGTAGACAGAAACTGAAAGAAGCCCGTCGTCTGTATGTGTAATCTTTGTTTGTCCCATACCACTGCTTGACAACCGTTGTTGGTTTGTTTACGACCCCGTAACTAGGTGGTCCAGCAGAATGAGAACTGAAAACTAAACGGCTGTGTGGTAAGTAGCTTGCTCACCAACCACATGGTTTCGGGTTCAGTCCCACTGCGTGGCACCTTGGACAAGTGTATTCTACTATAGCCTCGGGCCGACCAAAGCCTTGTGAGTGGATTTGGTAGACAGAAACTGAAAGAAGCCCATCGTATATATAAATACATGTATTGTGTGTTTGTCCCCCCCCCAACATCGCTTGACAACCGATGCTGGTGTGTTTACGTCCCCGTAACTTAGCGGTTCGGCAAAAGAGACCGATAGAATAAGTACTAGGCTTACAAAGAATAAGTCCTGGTGTCGATTTGCCTCGATTAAAGGCGGTGCTCCAGCATGGCCACAGTCAAATGACTGAAACGAGTAAAAGAGTAATGTAAACAGTGAGGAAATGGAAGGGGAGGGGTGAAAAAAAAAAGAAACCGGTAAATAATCGAAACAGAGCATACACACTCGATTATATATCGAACTAAGAGAAACTGGTGGTCCCCTCTAAACGTTTTTTAGATACCCCCAAAACATTCATAGCGCTATCCGCGGCTGAGATAATGAGACAATCAGGCACTGATACTGCAGTGAAGTGAAACCCTAATGAAGTCAAATTTCTTCGTCAATGGTTCATCGTTCCGTCAATGCCTTCCTGTTTAGTTGTGCAAATTATGCTTGTTTTTATAATAAACTCCCAGAGAATTATTTATTTATTTTAACGATCCTCGTAAAAGTTTATACTAGAGGGATTCGAACTCAAACCGTAGAGAGACGAAGCTAAATACCAAAAGGACAGACAGACAGACGGACGGACGGACGGACGGACGGACGGACGGACGGACGGACGGACAGACAGACAGACAGACAGACAGATAGATAGATAGATAAGGCGGCGAGCTGGCAGAAACGTTAGCGCGCCGGGCGAAATGCCTAGCGGTATTTCGTCTGTCGTTACGTTCTGAGTTCAAATTCCGCCGAGGTCGACTTTGCCTTTCATCCATTCGGGGTCGATAAATTAAGTACCAGTTACGTACTGGAGGCCGATGTAATCGACTTAATACCTATGTCTGTCCTTGTTTGTCCCCTCTATGTTTAGCCCCTTGTGGGTAATAAAGAGATAGATAGATAGATAGATAGATATAGATAGATAGATAGGAGGAAAGCTAGAAACAAAGGAAAAAACATTGATAGAAAGAAAGCTAAAAAGAAGGATAGATAGAAAGAAATAAAGATAGATAGAAAAAATGAAAGAAGAAATGAAATTTCGTTCTGCATACTCGACATTCCGGAATTATCTCGTCGTCCACATTTTCCAAATTTCTTTCTGTTTTTTACCTTTCCTGCTGACAATGAACTATAGATGTTGAAATTGAATATCAAATCCGTAAATATCACCCGCCCGAGAGGAATTGCAAAAGAAAAAGATTAGGTGCTATCTTCTCTCTTCTAATTATATCATACAAAAAACAAAAAAAAATTTTTAGCCCTTCCGCAAAGGAGCTTAGCTAAAATGATTTCGATTCTTAGTTGAAGTAATTTATTTCATTTATAACTTCATCCAACCTTGAAAACAGAAGGGAACAGCACAAGCCCTCTTCTCTACCTGTTAACACGAAAAACATAATGACGTTTTAAATTAACAGGTCCTAGGTATACTGAGAATAATAATTTATTTTGTTTATAACTGCAGTGGATACTAAAATAAATAAATAAATAAATAAAGGAACAGTACAAATCTTTTTTTTTTTATTTCTCAGGGTACAAGAAAAACAAAATGATACTTTAAACTCATATGAGATCCTAAGTTTGTAGAAATGACTCGAGATAGCAAATGTAAAATTGGGGAGAAGTATAGTTAACTATATCGAAAGTAGTATTTGATTGATATTCTTATTTGGTTGGCGAAGATAAAGAATACACACACCAGCCGTTTTCGGGGTTAGGGTTACGCCGAAACCGAATGGTGTACGTATTTTTTACTTCCGCCACTTATTCCATCGACTAAGCAGTATAGAAGTTAAAATCGACCTAGACTGTATTTAGAATGACATTAAATCCAACATTGACCATCAATGCTGAAAGAGAAGCTTTCATCTCAAGCAAGAATAGAAACCCTGCCGCTCAATTTACGCTAAGTTTTCATTTGCTGAGCTGGCAGACACGTTAGCGCGCCGGACGAAATGCTTAGCGGTATTTCGTCTGCCGCTACGTTCTGAGTTCAAATTCCGCCGAGGTCGACTTTGCCTTTCATCCTTTCGGGGTCGGTAAATAAAGTACCAGTTTCGCACTGGGGTCGATGTAATCGACTTAATCCGTTTGTCTGTCCTTCTTTGTCCCCTCTGTGTTTAGCCCCTTGTGGGCAATAAATAAATATATAAAATTACCTGCTTGACAGCTAATACTTTCACATCGTTTAGAATAAAAAATATAAAAAAAACACACAGCGTTGCTAAGTAACAACTACACAAAGAAAAGTGATAAGAAAGTTATCTCCCTTAAACGCTTTTAAAAATTCATGTATTGATAACAGCTAATGGAGCTGCTTCAGAACGTTATGTCAAGTGGCCCACTTCAGTTATTTTCGTTGTTTGTTTATTTATTTTTCAATTTTAATGTAAAATGACATTAGTCGCTTTAAGCACCATTTTAGATAGACTTGAAAATTGCCATAAGCCCAGTGAAAGGCTTCAATCACAGTAGCTATCATAGTATGTTGAGTGGCTTGACAATCGATTACATAACACAGTGATTGTCATTTATCGTTCTCAAATTAGGCACTCGAATCGGTTTTACATAGAAGAATTTAATAGTTTATAGACACATATGTTCGGGCGCGCGTGTTTGTGCGTATACTCACAAACGCACATATACGTGCATAAATATATATATATATATATATATATATATATATATATATATATATATATATATATACATACATAAAATTACAAATTGAGATAAGGGTTGTGAGTGCAACCCACCATGGGATAACATATACATATATATATATATATATATATATATACACACACATATATATATATATATATATGTATATATATATTGGCAAGAATAAAGAGCTATTCTTGGTGGGGGGACGTTTTTTGAAGGTGATGGAAGGGATGAAGGGTCACTGGGCTGTAGTGCACCTGAGCAGTGTACACTATAATTTCATCATCATCATTATTATTTCATTCTTTCTGGGTCTATGAATTAAATACCAGTCAAATATTGAGGTTGATGTAATCGACTATCCCCTCCCCCAAATTTCAGACCTTGTGCCTACAGTAGAAAAGATTATTATTATTATTATTATTATTTGAATATAGAATCCATCCATCCAGCCACATACTCCTTTATCTATCTAGTAACCTACCTAGCATGGCTCAGTGGTTAGAGCGTCGAGCTTACAATCGTAGGTTGTGAGTTCGAATCCCGGACCGCGCTGCATGTTGTATTCTTGAGCAAGACACTTTATTTTATGTTGCTCCAGTTCACTCAGCTGTAGAAATGAGTTGCGACATCACAGGTGCCAAGCTGTATCGGCCGCTGTCTTTCCCTTGGATAACACTGGTGGCGTGGAGAGGGGAGGCCGGTATGCATGGGCGACTGCTGGTCTTTCATAAACAACCTTGCCTGGACTTGTGCCTGGGTGGGTAACTTTCTAGGTGCAATCCCACGGTCAGTCATGATCGAAGGGGGTCTCAGTAACCTACCTATGTATTGATCCATTGTTCTTTATAACAGGGATGTGTGTGTGTGTTCTGTCTCAAAGGCAGAACACAGATTAATAATATGTCTGTTGATACATGTGTATGTTGGTGAGTGTGTGACTGTGTAGAGCATGTGAGTGTGCGTATGTTGATGTCATTTAGAGAATTGTGCCCATTTCATGAATAGTTGAAGATTACTATTATGACTTAATAAGAAGCAAAATTCTTGTTTTTAGAATTCCTAGGCCCAGGAAATATATTAGAGTTATTTTAGGCAAAAGTATGAGAGTTTCAGAGTACATTAGTCAAAATATTTTTCGCCACAATGCACTTGTAGCAGAAGTGATTTATACTGTCATTATGTGTGAGATGTTTTCATTGTGAGTCGTTTAGGCTAAAATACTAGGATATCGGCTCCAGAGGTCTTTTCGTTCCAGCAGGTTACATGACCTTGTGATTAGCTGAATGTGTTGTTTGTATTGGTTAGTTTCCAGCCATCCAACCATGTTGGCACAACAGTTTGTTCTTCCTTACGTGGGAAATTAATCACCAACCTTTATTTCTTTACAACCCACAAGGAGCTACACACAGAGGGGACAAACAAGGACAGACAAATGGATTAAGTTGATTATATCGACCCCAGTGCGTAACTGGTACTTATGTAATCGACCCCGAAAGAATGGAAGGCAAAGTCGACCTCGGCGGAATTTGAACTCAGAGCGTAGCGGCAGACGAAATACTGCTAAGCATTTTGCCTGGCGTTTCTGCCTGCTCGCTGCCTTTAATCACCAGCCCTGGGAGCCTCCTAATCTTGGCTGCGCTTCATCTTTGGCACACGCCACTGACTACACGCAATCATCTCTAACAACAATCTATCTGACACCTGCCAGTCTCTGTTTTCATCTCCACCAGACGCCTGTCTATATCATTGTTGTATGAACACTACACTACCAACAGACCAACGGCTGTCTCTACATACCACCAAACAGTATGTCAACTTTGTCTACAAGATTTTCACCCTTTTGATGCCTGGTTTTATGATACAAACTGCCTCTAAAAAGTGATCTAAAAACTTTCCATCAAAACTTCTTAATTTATGTTTCAAACACCAGCTTAATAATAAGTTCTTCCTTATTCCTAAAATTAATTAAAATAAAATCTGTGAATTTCTTAATATTCTAATCCCCAAATATCCTGATCACAAAGGTAGAAACAAAACTGGTGATAGAATAGAAACTATTGGCCTTTTCTCAGTTAGTAACCACTCTACAAGTTTCACTGTACATCAGCTATTAACCAGATATCAATTTGACTCTGATCCATCCACTACACAGATACACATCCAATCAGCTTGACTCTCTGAGATTCAATGAAAATAACGACATAAACCATAAAGAATAAAACAAAATGGTAACAATGATAGTAAAGTTTTAAAAAGACATAAAACAAACAAAACTCATGTTTTTCATTTCTATTTTTACTCTATTTGATTATCTGACTGATGAATTAATTGATTAACTGACTGAGAGCAACATCTTTTCATTTTCTGCTTTCTCCTTCCATAAATATATCCCTCTTTGAATGCAACTTACTGTTTATTGGAGTGAGCATAATGACAAGTTGATATGATTTACTTACTCCTGACTAACCTTTCATTAACACTTGACTTCTCACCCAATGATGTCTTTTTTACATAACCACCATACCACTATTTATCTGTCTACCTTTCTATGTTTGTATGTCTCTCTATCAGTCTGTCTGTCTCTTTATCTCTCTCTCTTTCTATCCCTCTGTCTGTTTGTCTTTCTGTCTCTCCATCTGTCTGTCTATCTGGTTTTCTTTCTAATTCTGTGTGTTTGAATGTCTGTCAGCTGGTTAGTCTTTCTTTTCATTTCTACATCTCTTTATCCAGCCATCCCTCTGGTCAGCCATCTATCTGGCCATATACTCACCAGTCCACACCCCTCTCAAGCTATGTATCAGTTTATCTGTCTATCTATATTTATTTGTCTGTCTAATCCATCTATTTTACAAATTCATCAAGAGTGGGAGAAGCACAGAGAGAAAGAAAATGAAAGAGAGAATTTGTCTATAACTTACTTTCACCTGATTAGCCATGGCTAAACAGGTCAGCAAACATATATTTTAATAACTGAGAAAGAAGGAAAAAGAATTATAGGCAAACAATAAAGAAAAAGAGAGAAAAGAGTGAACAGAAGAAACCAAATAAAGAGAGACAAGCAGAAGAGAGAAAGATAAAGAGAGGAAGAAAATGAAAGAGAAGGAGAAGGTGGTGGTATTGCTGATAGTGATAGTAGTTATTGATGTTGGTGAAAGTAATGGTTGTGGTGATGAATACTGGAGGGATGAGGGAGAGAGAGGAAGAGAAAGACAGAGATAGAAAATGCAGCAGGAAAAGTTGAGTGAAAAGGAAAAAAAACCCAGATTTCTTTAGTTAGACTGAAAGAGAAAGAGAAACAAATACATAGACACACAAGCAGGGATACCTTAAATCTGTATGGAAATATAATAATGATATGTGTTTGTGTTTATGCGAGTATATGTGTGTGCATTTACAACCATAATTCCATTTATATGCACACACACACACACAACGTATGTATGTGTGTGTAAATTTAATTATGGTTGTAAATGCACAAGTATACTCACATGCATACACATACGCACAGTTAAAACTGAGAAGAGATATGTGACAGAATAAAAAAGTTTTTAATTCTTATAACCTAATTAACCCTATCTTGTTTGTGCCCTTTTCTTTTCCCCAACATCTCTTAATTCTGTCTCTAATTTCTTTAGCCTTACCAGGCCTTCCTCTGTGACACACCAACATTTTATGACATTGCTGTGTAGTAACATTGTTGCTTTCCTAATCACTTGTGATACTTCACAATTTAAAATCTATAGATATGGGTGGGCATGGCTGTGTGGTTAAAAATTTCACTTTCCAACTACATGGGAAGTGTTTTACAAGGCTTTGTGAATGGATTTGGTAAACAGGAACTGAAAGAAGGCGGTGAGCTGGCAGAAGCGTTAGCACGCCGGGCGAAATGCTTAGCGGTATTTCATCTGCCACTACATTCTGAGTTTAAATTCTGCCGAGGTCGACTTTGCCTTTCATCCTTTCGGGGTCGATAAATTAAGTACCAGTTACGCACTGGGGTCGATGTAATCGACTTAATCCCTTTACCTGTCCTTGTTTGTCCCCTCTATGTTTAGCCCCTTGTGGGCAATAAAGAAATAAGAAACTGAAAGTAGTTCATTGTTTATATTTATATAAGCACACACATGTGTCAGTGTTTGTGTCTTCTTGTCTTGATATCACATGTAGACTGTGACCAAGCATCACCATCATACTAACAGTGCCCTTCATTTCCAATCTTCAGTAAAAACATGCCACAGGTCTTATATGTGAAGTTGGTTTGCCTGTAAGCTTTAACACACTAAAATATTTTTTCCTGAATGTATACTGACGGAATATATATATATATCATCATTGTCTTCATCAATTAATGTCTGTTTTCCATGCTGACAGAGATTAGATGGTTTGACAACATTTGGTGAGCCACAGGGTTGTATAGTGCTTCAATTTCAGCTTTGGCATGGTTTCTACAGATAGATACATTTCCAAATACCTACCACATTACAATGTGTATTGGGTGCTGTTTACATGTCACCTCCACTTGGTAACTTGCAAGAGATGGTTACTTGGTACTAGTTCTGATAGTATGAAAAAAAACAAAAACAACCACTACACATTGTAAAGTAGTTAGTGTTAGAAAGGGCATCATATATGTATGTATCTTATCTTTTACTTGTTTCACTCACTGGACTACAGTTATGCCGGAGCACTGCCTTGAAGTGTTTAGTCAGACAAATGAACCGCAGTACTTATGTTTTTAAACTTGGTGGCTTATTATTTTGGTCTATTTTTACCAAACTGCTGAGTGATAGGGATGTCAACAAACCAACATAGTTATCAAGCAGTGATGAAGGAAAAAAAACACACATACATGTACATAAACATGACAGGCTGACAAGGCTTTGGTTAGTCTGGGGCTATAGAAAACACTTGTCCAAAGTACTGTGCAGTGGGACTGAACCTGAAACCATGTGGTTGGGAAGCAAACCTCTTATATATATAAGCTATAGTAGAAGACATTTGCCCAATATATATAGGCTATAGTAGAAGACATTTGTCCAAAGTGCCATGCAGTGGGACTGAACCCGGAACCATGTGGTTGGTAAGCAAGCTACTTACCACACAGCCACTCCTACACCTGTGTGTGTGTATATATATATATATGCGTGTGTATATTTATAATTGTGGGTGTGTATAAGCTCATATGTCCCCTTGTTTTCATGTGTTTTTGCTGTTTTAAACAAAGGCTTTGCTATTCCTATTGTTCATACAGGTGGTATTATTAGTTTCCAGTTTTCTGCATAATTATAACTATATCTAGATAGACTGGGTCATTACTTGTTTGAAACAGATGAATGAATTTGGTGTCAGGAAGGGCATTTAGCTGAATAAAGACTCTACCCCAATCTAGTATTATCTGACATCATTTAAGCATGGAAAAGTGGCTGTTGAAATGACAAGAATGATGCTGATGATGATTATGATGATGAAGATAATGAATGATTCTAAATATACCATAGAATACCTGCAGTGGAAGCCCACTCAGTCATGTTACAACTCTTATGTACTTAGAAAACCACACAAAATGGTTGCTGATATTGTAATTGTTGTTGTTGTTGGTTTCAAAACATGTACAAACAGCTTGCGGGTGTATTCAGCTAGTGTACACGTTTGTGTGCGTGCATGAGTCTGTGTGCACACTTGGGTGTGTGCGTTTGCAGATATGCATGTTAATGAGTGCAAGCTGATAACTGATGAATTAGAGCAGAGTAGGAAAGATAACACAGAACAAAGAAAAAGAATGATGCTAACGACTGTTGCTACGGGATGCAGCTGGATACATCATTGTCAATATGTCTATAACTCACATTCAAAATACACAGGGAAAAAAATATTGGTGAAGTATATGTATTGAAACAGTACTGTTACGAACATTATAACTCACTGAAAATGTTGCACTGAACATTACAATACAATGGTAGAGTATGGGTAATGCAATATGGTGCACTGAACATTATAATGGTTTTAAATTTTGGCACAGGGCCAGCAGTTTTTGAAGGAAAGGGTAAATTGATTACATTGATCCCCAATATTTAACTGGTAATTATTTTTTGGCCCCGGAAAGATGAAAGGCAAATTTGACCTCAGCGGAATTTGAACTCATAATGTAAAGACAGATGAAATGCTGTTAAGCATTTTGTGTGACATACTAACATTTCTTATTTCTTTATTGCCCACAGAGGCCTAAACATTGAGTGGACAAACACGGACAGACAAACGGATTAAGTCGATTACACCGACCCCAGTGCGCAACTGGTACTTAATTTATCGACCCCGAAAGGATGAAAGGCAAAGTCGACCTCGGCAGAATTTGAACTCAGAATGTAACGGCAGACGAAATACCTATTTCTTTATTACCCACAAGGGGCTAAACATAGAGGGGACAAACAAGGACAGACATAGGTATTAAGTCGATTACATTAACCCTAGTGCATAACTGGTACTTAATTTATCGACTTCGAAAGGATGAAAGGCAAAGTCGACCTAGGCGGAATTTGAACTCACAACGTAACGGCAGCCGAAATACCGCTAAGCATTTTGCCCGGCGTGCTAACATTTCTGCCAGCTCGCCGCCTAACATTTCTATCAGCTTGTCACCTTACTGAACACTGGAATATACTGGTATTACATGAGAAGGTGGCAAGCTGGCAGAAACGTTAGCACGCCGGGCGAAATGCTTAGCAGTATTTCACCTGCGTTATGTTGTGAGTTCAAATTCCGCCGAGGTCGACTTTGCCTTTCATCCTTTCGGGGTCGATAAATTAAGTACCAGTTACGCACTGGGGTCGATGTAATCGACTTAATACCTATGTCTGTCCTTGTTTGTCCCCTCTGTGTTTAGCCCCTTGTGGGTAATAAAGAAATAGGTATTACATGGGTAATGAAGTATTGTATTTTAGACATTATAATACAATGGGATAGTGGAGATAATAAAACAGGTTGTAATCATCATAATCATAATCATTATGTGCACTTTTCCATGCTTGTATAGATTGGAAAGAATTTGTTGAGGTAAATTTTCTATGGCTTGAGGCCCTTCCTGTTGCCAATCCTCACCTGTTTTCAAGTAAGGCAATATTCTCCATGACTAGACATGTTTTCACAGGAGATTGGAAATGAAGGACACTGCTTGCACGACAGTGACACTCGTTTACAACAATCATGTGGTATCAAGGCAAGGAGACAGTAACACATATTCTTATAGATCAGGCTTCTTTCAGTTTCCATCTACCAAATCCATTCACAAGGCTTTGGTTAGAATGAGGTTAGATTGAGGCCATAGAAGATGACAATTGCCCAAGGTGCCATGCAATAGGACTGAAACTGGAGCCATGTGGTTAAAAAGCGAACTTCTTGCAACACAGCTATGCCCGTATGTAATGGACATTATAATACAATGTGTAGTGAGGATAATAAGACAAAGCTGAACATTATGATGAAGGAACGTAAATTGACCCCAGTACTTGAATAGGGCATCATTATATTGATCCCTGAAGGAAGAAAGACAAATATGACCTTCACAAGATTTGAACTCAGAATGCAAAGGGTCATAACTAAATGTCCCAAAGTATTTTGTCAGATGTTCTAATGATTCTGCCAATGTAATTATGAGAGGGTTTCATAGATGTGATGAAATGGGATGAAAAGGAATTTCAATGTTATGTTGTAAATCTATTCCACTCATGCTAGAATGGAGAAATAGGTGTTGAAATAGTCACAATGACATTGATGATGATGATAGTGGTGGAGGTGATGAAGAAGATGGGATGGCAGTGGTGGTGATGATAATGTGGTAGTGAATCTGATGATGGTGATGACATTGGTCATGGTAACGATGATGGTGGTGAAGGTGATGATGTTATTAGTGATGATAATGATGATGACATTCTTCCATTCTTTCAGTGGTTTCAGTTACTGAACTGTGACCATTCTGGGACAGTTTAGTACCTTCATGGAGGCGCAATGGTCCAGTGGTTAGGGCAGCAGACTTGTGGTTGGAGGATCCCGGTTTCGATTCCCAGACCGGGCATTGTGTGTGTTTATTGAGCGAAAACACCTAAAGTTCCACGAGGCTCCGGCAGGGGGTGGTGGCAACCCCTGTTGTACCCTTTCACCCCAACTTACTCTCACTCTTTCTTCCTGTTTCTTGAGTAACGCTGCAATGGACTGGCATCCCGTCCAGCTGGGGGGAACACATACGCTATAGAAAACGGGAAATCGGGCCCATGAGCCTGGCTAGGCTTGAAAAGGGCGCATAAATAAAAAAAAATAGTACCTTCAAGGGTTTTGACAGAATATATCATCCTGAATATTTTATTTTATTAATCTCTATTTGTCAAATCACTAAGTTATATCACAGAGGGACACAACATAACTAACACTAGTTTATAGACTAGTTGTAAGCATAAATACAATCAGGGTGCACATATGTTTTAATGTCTTAACTTGTTACATCAATTAAACTAGCAACCTCTCTACTGATAAGTTTTCACTCAATAGATGCCCCTAGGTATTTTCCATAGATATGCTTCCATATTTCTCCCTATCTCTCTTTCTCAAAATATATATATGGTGACCAAAACATCTGTCTAACATATATGAATATATCAACTGTAGCACAAGTTTTGTTCACCTTATGTACAAATATATATATATATATATATATATATATAATATATATATATATATATATATACACACACACACGAGGGGGTGTGAAAAGTTCCTGGCTTTAGGGTATCATGAGAGGTCTGGCTGGAGGCCCAACCTTCTTAGTTCTTTTACAGGGATTAGAAAAAATGAGGGACCACTGCAATAAGTATGTGAATCTGAGAGGGGAATATGTTGAATAAAATCTTAACTCATCTTCCTGTATTTTCTTTTACCCAAAGCCAGGAACTTTTAAGCACCTCCTCATATATATATATATATTATATATATATATATATATATATATATATATATATATATATATGTATGCACACACATGTGCAGATGCATGGTCATCCTTGACTGAAGGAGGCTCTTGATGTGTGTCTGTTTCAACACCTGTTAACTTCACACACTTTACACCACCTCCTTCCTGCATTGAACAACTGCTGCTGCACATTGATGCATTCAAACACACAACAGCCACCAGAAAATGGGAGAGGGAAGAATGTATAGTAGCTGTAGGAGAAAGAATGTGAAGAGGAAGAAAAGAGAGGGAAGTATGAATGGGTTCAAGGCTTCAAAATTGGTGTCGGTGTCACAGAACTAACACCACAGTGAGAAATTCCCTCACATTTTACTAGCAGGAAGCTACAGGCCAACAGGTTGTTTTAATGCCTTTACAATTTGAACATTGATCAAATTTTTTTTATCCCTCCTGAGATGACCATTGACCCTACCCATCTAACACTCAGTCCTCTGTCTGGTGGGTGTTCATTAAGATGGTTCCAACGATACATCATTTCCAATGGGTACAGAGAAGCAGAGGTGCATTATTACAGAGGCTGTAAAATCAATCAGTGCAAATAGACAAGGAAAGGTCACTGTGACCAAAAATAATGGAATGACAAAAATGGGGTCAAACATTGTGGGAGTGCACATTGCAGCTCCCATACACCCACCCCATTAATACCATTATAAGGAAATTGCAGTGTGCACTTCTTTAGTGCTGCATAGTTTCACATGCAACAGAAGATTTTGTTTAGTTTGCGAGTCTTACAGTTGACATCTTTCACTTGCTATATCTTTTTTCACAAGGCCAAACCATAATCTAAAGAGGAATGGCAGCAAATATTTAACTAATATCATTCTGAGAAAGATGGTGCAGGAAGATTCAAAGACCCAGTATTCAGTGATTATACACAGTTGTTTTTTGTCATTTTATTATTAATCTCATCAAGGTAGTGAACTGGCAGAATCATTAGTGTATTGAGGTGTTTAAGGCGGCGAGCTGGCAGAAATGTTAGCACACCGGGCGAAATGCGTAGCCATTTTTCGTCTGTCATTACGCTCTGAGTTCAAATTCCGCCGAGGTCGACTTTGCCTTTCATCCTTTCGGGGTCAATTAAATAAGTACCACCATTGGGGTCGATATAATCGACTTTATCCGTGTGTCTGTCCTTGTTTGTCCCCTCTGTGTTTAGCCCCTTATGGGTAGTAAAGAAATAGGTATTTCGTCTGAGTTCAAATTCCGCTGAGGTCAACTTTGCCTTTCATCCTTTCGGGGTCGATAAATTAAGTACCAGATATGCACTGGGGTCGATGTAATCGACTTAATCCCTTTGTTTGTGCCCTCTATGTTTAGCCCCTTTTGGGCAATAAAGAAATAAGAATCATTAGTGTATTGAATAAGACACTTAGTGATATTTCTTCAGGCTCTTTACATTTGAGTTCAAATTCCACTTTGCCTTTCATCCTGTCATGACTGAAAATACAAATCATGTATTAGGGTCGGTTTAATCAACTAATCCCCTCCTTCTAAATTGATAGCTTTGGGCAAAAATTATAAAGAATTATTAACCTTGTCATGTTGTTGAAGACTGAGTGTTTGAATTTACTTGTGTACCATATTCCAATTAACTCTCATTAGTTGTAGTTAAGATCCATGGTGATGAGAAGTGAGAATAAATATACTTGAGTAAATAAATAGCATACATTGCATAATATATACAGAACTATATTATGTAGACAACACAGTGCAAGAAAGACATCTGCTAATAGTTTCCCGTTTTGGTAGTTTGGCTATTCTTCAGATAAATTATTTTGAATTCCAACATAACCTGAAGCACAGCATGACACAAACCAAATCAAATTAATACTCTACTTAATGATATTGAGTACTTTTTCTTTCAGTGGTTACTATTACTAATGTGTGTGTGTGTGTATAGGTTTGGTGAAGTAACAGAAAAACAGAACTCAAAATATGAATATGATCATCAAC